>NW_019268698.1:0-17728 GCF_002738365.1 Cucurbita moschata
GTGGGAATGTAGCATGGGAGAGATACGGGGATCGATACCTCGCATCTCCAAAAGAAACTATTCGTTATTACTATTTTTTCACTATTATTCATGACGAGACGCTTAGGATTTCGTGACGTAAAAATTGTAGAGATATAGCTTAGATGGTAGAGCGCTCGCTTTGCATGCGAGTTGTACGGGGATTGATAACCCGCCTCTCCAAAATAAAGTATTTAATTTGTTATTATATTTTTTCATTTTCACAATTATCGATACCCCGCATCACCAAACCAAACTATTTGTTATTAATATTTTGATATTTTTTTATTTTCACTATTATTGATGATGGGACATTTAGGGTTTTATAATGTAAATATTATGGGGATGTAGCTCAGATGGTAGAGCGCTCGCTTTGCATGCGAGAGGTATGGGGATCGATACCCTGCATCTCCAAAAATAAAACTATTTATTATTAAATATATTATTTCTTTTCAATTTTTCCCTATTCATGACATGTTGGGTAGCAATATTTCTTCATTTTCACTATTAAAGATGACGGGAAATTTAGGGTTTTGTGATGCAAAAATTGAGGGGATGTAGCTCAGATGGTAGAGCGCTCGCTTAGCATGCGAAGAGGTACGGGGATCAAATACTAGTAGTTATACTTATTATTGTAAGGGGAGGGGAGGACTTATTTAAGTAAAGAAAGCAATCTAGTACTTATTATTGTAAGGGGAGGGGAGAGGACTTATCTAAGTAAAGAAAGCAATCTAGTACTTATTGTAAGGGAATTTGTAGGATGGCGAAATGGCGGTAGCGGTACTTATTGTAAGGGAATTTGTAGGATGGCGGTAGCGTCCCATGCATATGACGTAACTTCTTCACAATTGCAATATCTGACCAATAGCTTCTAATCAAATTCATCTAGTACTTATTGTAAGGGAATTTGTAGGATGGCGGTAGCGGTACTTATTGTAAGGGAATTTGTAGGATGGCGGTAGCGTCCCATGCATATGACGTAACTTCTTCACAATTGCAATATCTGACCAATAGCTTCTAATCAAATTCATCTAATACTTATTGTAAGGGAATTTGTAGGATGGCGGTAGCGGTACTTATTGTAAGGGAATTTGTAGGATGGCGGTAGCGTCCCATGCATATGACGTAACTTCTTCACAATTGCAATATCTGACCAATAGCTTCTAATCAAATTCATTAGTTTGGACAATGGTTGCATTGTTTTAGTCAAACAACCGAGACTAGTGTACTACCAATAGTATAAACATTTTGTACGTGTATTTTCTTACAGACATAAATATGATACCAAATAGATATGGTAACTGTTAGGATTAGATTTGATTGAGTTATTTGGATTAGATTTGATCTAGTTATTTGAATTAGATTTGATTTAGTCATTCTTCAATTGGATGAGAGATTTCTCCCAATTCTTCTGATCTTTCCAATTTTCTTTTTCTGTTCCTAACAATTTGGTATCAGAGCCATGCCCTAAACTAGTTAAAACTAGAAGCAACAATCTTCTAAGTGTGTCATAATAAAAGTATGTCGATAGAGAGTCCACTTGTGCAGTCTGCTGGAGGAAGAGTCAAGGTCGTGGAAGCTTTAGAGCCAGAGGAAGGGGACGAGGCAGACAAACCTTCAACAAGGCCATAGTGGAGTGCTATAACTGTCACAAGCTAGGACATTTTCATTGGGAATTTCAAGCATGGTTGTAACCAGAAAGGGTAATTTACAGCTAGAAGTGAATGGAATCATAATGATAATAACAGGAGTGTTCTATGTGCCAGACCTGAGGAACAATTTGTTGAGTAGTGGTAAATTGCAAGCAAAGAGGTTACCTTTTTGTTTCAAAATGGAACATGCAAGGTGTTTCATCCTGAGAGAGACTTAATCATGGAGACAAAGATGTCTTTGAATCGAATGTTCGTATTGCATGCTATATCTCAGCCTGTAGCAGCCACTCAAACTCAATTGAAACTTATGGGGAGAAGTGGTTCAAGGTCTCTGTCATAAACTCACCGCTCCAATTCTTATCGCCATAGTCAGAGAAGCAGAAGGGACCCAAGTCCTTCCCCCTATCATTCCACTACCCATTCTAGGAGAAGCAGCCGTTCAAGTTCCTTCAGCCGCCAACGCAGAAGTAGGTCTTCCTCGTTATCTCCTTTCCCCAAATCCTTCAGTTCCAGTCCTAGTTGTGCATCCACTGATCGGAATCATTCCATAGAGAAGCTTAAGAAAGAGGAAGAAGAGAAGAAAAGGCGTGAAGCAGAGTTGAAGAAGTTAGAAGAAGATGCAGCTAGGAGGATGGAAGAACTAATTAATTCAGAAGAAGTTGAAGAAAGGCTTGAGAAAGAGAAAGAAGCCGCTCTTACTGCTACAAGACAAAAAGAAGAACAAGCACGAAAAGAGAGAGAAGAGCTAGATAAAATGCTGGAAGAGAATAGAAGAAGGGTAGAAAAAGCACAGCGACGATTAGTTCTAGAGCTGCAGCCGAAGGAAGAAGAACAATATTGTGAGCTCCAGTTGATTTAGAGACAAAAAAAGGAGACAGCTCAGAGAACTAGGCTAGATGATAAGAGTTTGAGTTATGTTTTGCTCAGAGTTAGTGAATAGTCAAAAGCTTACAGACTCTATGATATATAAGCTGCAAATTAAAATAACGATATAGAAGCGGCAGATGAAAATAATGATATAGAAGCGGTAGATGAAAATAATGATATAGAAGCGTCAGATGAAAATAATGATACAGAAGCATCAGATGAAATACTGCAGAGAAAAATAATTTATATTGCTCTTTGGCTGAAGCAAGCTCTCCTAGCTCGAATAAGGCGAGGAATAAGAGACCACCAGTCTAGATGAGAAACTATGCAATAGGAGAAGTTTTTTTTGTAAAGAAGATGATGAAGCTCAACCATGTTTACCCCTATTGAACCTGCAAACTTTGTAAACTTTTAAGAAGCATTGAAGAGTGAGAAATGGAGGCAAGCCATGAATCTGGAGAAATAAACAGAAATGGCACATGAGAATTGATGTAGTTACCTGGTGGAAGTTTTGTATGAAGTCGTAGATATAAACTGATTACTATTCGTGTTCAATTTAAGAGAGGGATTGTTAGGATTAGATTTGATTGAGTTATTTGGATTAGATTTGATCTAGTTATTTGAATTAGATTTGATTTAGTCGTTCTTCAATTGGATGAGAGATTTCTCCCAATTCTTAGGATCTTTACCATTTTCTTTTTCTGTTCGTAACAGTAACATGTCATTCTTAAAAAACTTGAACACTGATGTGACAATGATACGTTAATTAAAAAGAATTATTTCAAAAAAATTATCAATTTTATTTTAGAGATAAATTCATATAAATAAGTTTATATATTTGTATACTTCAAAAAAACTTAATGTACGTTTCACTCTCAAAATATATTCAAAGTCAAGTGTCTGATACGATGGATTATAAATTTGTAATGTATCCATTGTATTAACAAGTGTTCAGTACATGCTCAACACGTGTCAGATTAGTGACACTAAGTTATTCCCATGCTTTCTTTACACCCATTTAAAGTAGTTTAAAAACTAGCCTGTCAAATATTATAATTGACTAACTAACAACTTCAATTTTGTGCTTTAAGTATAGAGAAATAAAATCCATAATTTAGAAAGATAGGTCTAAGAAATAAAATCCTTAAATACTTTTTAGTTTTAAAATAATTTAATTTTTTAGTTTAAAATAAATTGATTTTTTAGTTTTAATTTTAGTCCGAATAAATTAATTTTGATGTGGTGTTATGTATTTTAATAAAATTAATATTAACTTAATCCACAAAAATTTGTATTTTTTTTAATTATAATCTAAATTAATAACAATACCATTGAACTTTGCACTTTATCTAAAAAAAATACTCATAATTTTTTTATAAAAAAAATACGGTTGAATTTTCAAAAAAAAAAAAAAAAAAAAAGCTTCAAAACTACTCTTTAACTTTCAAAAGTGTTTAAAAAAAGAGAGATGGGGAGAAAATTGTGGGTTATTCTAGGGGAAGGTTTTCAAGATTAGTATAAGATCCTGAAAACATAACAAGAAGTAATATCCTAGCTTAAGGTCGCGATTAAGAACCTACTAGTATGCTACTTACTAAGTTCTACTCACTCCATGTTTATCATTTTTTTTCAAGTAACTAAGAGTTGGTCATGGATGAGAGCGGCCTTTGGAGTGTGGGCCATGGACTAACACCTCTGTTTTTAATCTAGTATTTTTTGTTCTTCTTTTGAGTCTGCTTCTTATTTTGTGTTTGTAACGAGGATGTATATGTAACACCCAAAAATGAAGGAAATTATCTCCCATAAGAATAAGTCACTCGGAAAGACCCAAAGGAAAAAAATTAAAGGATTAAGCAAGAACAAAGTACTTAGTCAAGTCACTCGTGTACCCTAACAAGTGATTTCAAGGAGTTAAAGGCCTTTCGAAAAGGATTTGAAAGAAAAAAGTAAATCAAAAGGGCAAAAAAGTCATTTTATCAATTATCAAGAATCTTTCCGGATTTGTAATTCCTTATCTAGAAGGAATCTCAAGATTCAAAAAAAGGGGAAAATGATAAAAAAGGGAAGAGAAATTTTTAGAAAAATTATGGATTTTTTTGAGAAAAATAATAATAAAATATTTAAAAAGTGACAAATTACCAAAATACCCCTGGAAGAATGGATAATTACAGAAATGCCACTCTAATTTGAATCAAAGCATCTACCGTGACCATCCGAGCAAAATATTTCGAACTAAAATCTCAACCGTCGGATCTCCTCCAAAATTTGATATGATCTAAAACGAACACGCACGGGTCATCACATCCAACGACTAGTATTCAAAGCCGAGGTCGGTAAGGCTATGATTGGAGTTGATATCTCCAAAAAATTATCCAGAAAGTTCGATCTCTAAATAACGATGATTCTGGAGCTCTCAATGTCAGTTTAAGATCCTCCTATAAGGTCGGAAGTAGGAGCAACAATACGAAATAAGAATCGAGAAAGGTCGATCCATCAATTAAAGGCAATAAGCGTTTAGATTATGGGTCTCCTACTCTCAGATTTCTTCCAAATTCGAGAGCAATCCTCCACCATTTCTCTTCAAACTTATTCCTACAGTTTCTGAACAAGATTACCCACAAGTTCTATGAAGGAATAGAGTGCTGAAAGTGCCAAGAAACCATTCCCCCAATTCAATCTGCCATTGAAGAACTTCAATAAAAACTTGAAAATCCAATCCGAGGATACATGATGACTCGTCGAGCAAGAATGATTCCAATCAGTTTCCACACCTCCAAGGAATGCTTCCATAGAAGACCACAAAGAAAAATAACCTCGAGAGCGTGCCAAATTGAAGGAAATAGGTTTCAAAATTAAATTGGGGATAAGAGTCAAAATTCCTATCTACGATCTCTTTTCCTTCAAATTAAGGATTCATCTAGCTTCAGAGGAAGAAGTTGAGTAAACTTGATGAAGGAATCGAGAGCTGAGACGACGTAGAACAAGCTACCCGCGAGATCGAAAATCTGGCGTTTCGAGTGAGTTGCATACCGAGAACGATTTTTGGAAATTAAGGTCCTACACTCAAAGACGTTCCTCCAAACTAATTCCTTTAGCCTGAAGATAGGATATGGAAGGGGTTCAATGAAGAAATAGGGCCTTGAAACCCCTAGAATCGGCTACCCAATAAGAAATCCTTTGTTTTATCTCCAGCGATAAATCAGATTTTGGATGAACTTTGGTAGCGAATATCTTAGGCTACAATCCACGAGAAGTTATCAAATAAATCCCTAGCCCTTTCTTACTTAAGCACAATAATCTAGCATACAATGTACCATATCATAACCTAACCATTTTTTTTCTTATTTCCTTTGTCTATAAAATTATTGACAACCTAAATCATTGTAACAATTCAGAGATCTAAACAATTCATGAGATCTAAAATATAATTGGTTGTGATTTCCTAAAACTCATACAAAATTATTTTCCTTTAATCTCTAATTCAAAACAAAATAATTGTAACCAAATTAATATTACTTAATAAAATAAGAGGAAGATTTAACATTTCACTACTGACCTCTTCGAATGACGTATCTCCTCAGCACAAACTAAATCTGCTTAAACTTTTTGTTTTTTGTTTTTTTCTATTTGTTTAGGTAGTAACAAAGAAATTCTGGGTAAATCTTTACAGAAAAGAATTCCTGATTAATTGCCAGATTTATTTTTAGGGAAGGAGTGGTGAGAGATTGAAAGGAGTAGGGATCGGTTAGCAAATGTTTTTTTTATATATATATATTTTTATTATTTATTTATTTATTTATTTATTATTATTATTATTATTACTATTTTATTTTATTTCTTCTGTTGTTACAGGAACATTGAAAGTAGAATGTACACAGTGATTCTTATCAACATCTCCCTCTTCAATGTATTGACAATTCTACGGGAACATCAATTTTATTGTTCCATGCAATAAAATGAGTCATTTTACGACGAATCAGAAAAATCATCACCTAAATCAAAAGGACTCAATTTAGCAACATTGAAAGTAGAATGTATTGACAATTCTACGGGAACATCAATTTTATTGTTCCATGCAATAAAATGAGTCATTTTACTAAATGTCTTATGGAGCATTTATAGTCAAATAAAGAATTAGGAATCCACTCCCACTCCCAATTCAACTATCCAAGCTAACATTAAAATGTGACGTGAATAGTCAGATGCTGTGAACGGATCTATAGTGACGCTCTCCCAACTAATTTTAAATTAAATAGTCAGGAGTCAAGTTATGTGACGTGAATCAGGTGCGGTGAACATGGATCGAACACGTGACCTTTAGATTTTCAGTTTGACACTCAAAACTGAGTTATCTTCGCTAATATTTGAAGAAGAAAAAAATCATAAGTAAAGGTATTTCTGCTAATTCATTATATTTTAAAAAGGAATAATCACTAATTCTGAAGAAGAAAAAAATCATAAGTGAAGGTATTTCTGCTAATTCATTATATTTTAAAAAGGAATAATCACTAATTTTAGATTAAATAAAGTTATGCAACTTAATCAACTTATGCAACCAATGAGGTATTTACGCTAATTCATACTAATTTTTTTATTGAATAGTCAGCTTATGCGAATGGAAAAAAGTGCGGTGAACGTGGAGATTAAACACGTGACCTTCAAATCTTTAGTTTAACACTCTCCCAACTAAGCTATCCCTGCTAACATTAAAAATAAAAATTCATAAGTAAAGCTATTTCCACTAATTCATTATATTTTAAAAAGAAATAATAATCACTATCCCTGCTAACATTAAAAATAAAAATTCATAAGTAAAGCTATTTCCACTAATTCATTGTATTTTAAAAAGAAATAATAATCAACTAAACTATAAGGTGCCATGAACCAAGTGCGGTGAACGTGGATTGAACACGTGACCTTCAGATCTTCAGTCTGACGCTCTCCCAACTGAGCTATCCCCGCAATCATCAAAAATGAAAATTCATCAGTAAAGATATTTTCGCTGATTCAAAAGAAATAATGACTAATTTTTTATTGAATAGTCAGGTTATGCAAATAGAAACAGGTGCGGTGAACGTGGAGATTGAACAAGTGACCTTCAAATCTTAAATCTGACGCTCTCCAAACTGAGGTATCCTCGCTAACATTAAAAATGAATGTTTTTAAGTAAAGATATTTCCGCCAATTAATTGAAATTTTAGAAAGAAATAATCACTAATTTTAGATTGAATAGTCAAATTGTTGTGCAACGTGAACCATGTGTGGTTAACATGGATCGAGCACGAGACCTTCAGATCTTCAATCTAACGCTCTCTCAACTGAGCTATCCACACTAACATTAAAAATGAAAATTCATCAGTAAAGGTATTTTCGCTAATTCATTGAAATTTTTAAATAGAAATAATCACTAATTTTTAATAAGATATTCAAGTTATCCAACTTGTATAAGGTGCGGTGAACTAGAACACGTTAGGTATTTCGGATAATTCATTGAGATTTCAGAAAGGAATAATGATTAATTTTAGATTGAATAGTCGAGTTATGCAACTAGAATTAGGTGCGGTGAACGTGGAGATCAAACACGTGACCTTCAAATCTTTAGCCTGACGCTCTCCCAACAGAGCTATCCCCGCTAATATTAAAAATGATAATTCATAATTAAAGGTATTTCCATTAATTCATTATGTATAAAAAAGAAATAATCACTAATTTTAGATTGAATAAGCAAGTTATGTTTTTAGATTGTATAGTCAGATAATAAACTTGTATTAGGTGCGTTGAACGTGGATAAAACACGTGTGACTTTCAAATCTTCAGTCTAACAATCTTCCAACTGAGCTACTCTTGCTAACATTAAAAATGAATATTCATCAGTAAAGGTATTGGGTACACTTCTGGAAATTCAACAAAAGACAATAGTATTAGACCGAGATGCCAGAATTAAATCTCGCTTCTGGAAAATTCAACAAAAGGCATTGGGTACGCAGTTATAGTACGACATTCCACCCATAAACAGATGGTCAAACAGAAATGCTCAAGCAAATATTGGAAGACATGTTGAGGGTATATGAGATGGATTTTGCAGGAAGTTGGGATAAGTACCTACCCCTTATGAAATTCGCTTATAATAATACTTGCCGAGCCACCATACAAATGGCCACATACGAGGTTCTCTATGGACGAAGATTTCGATCCCCTATCTTTTGGGAAGGAGGGGGGCAAACGACAATTATTAGGTCAGAGCTGGTGCAAATTACCAACGCCACAGTCTAGAAGATTAAAGCTAGGATACAAACCGCACAAAGCCGAGAGAAAAGCTATGCAGACCTAAGGCGCAAGGACATGGAATTGTAGGTAGGGGATCATATATTCCTAAAGGTAGCACCCCATGAGAGGGGTGCTCAGGTAGGGTAAAAAGGGGAAGCTAAGCCCTAGGTTTATCCGTCCCTTTGAGATATTAGAAAGGATTGGATCTGTGGCCTATAGAATCGGGCAATGCCCAAACTTGTCTGCAGTACATAATATCTTTCATGTATCTGTACTACGGAAGTAGACCCTAGATCCTTCGCACGTACTGGCTCATGAAACTTTCTTCTTGAAAGATGACCTAACGGATAAAGAAGACCTGATTCAAATAATAGACAAGAAAGTCAAATGATTGAGAAACAAGGAAATCTCTCTTGTTAAGATCCTATGGAAGAATCATAGAGTAGAAGAAGCCACTTTGGAAAAAGAAGGCAAATAAGAACCTTGTACCCTGACCTATTTTAGAATAAGCACTTTGGATGACCGAAAGTTTTCGAAGGAGAGGAGAATTTGCAACACTCAAGGTCTCCAATAAGAGACAGTGTATAATCCCCACTAGGTTGTATCTAGAAGCAAAGAACAAGTAAAATTGAAAAAACATTGAGAAAATGGTACTTTTTCTAATTTTTATAAACTTCCCGAATCATTAAATTTTTTATAGAATAAGAATTACACTCAAAGACGTTTCTCCAAACCAATTCCTTTAGCCTGAAGAAAGGATATGGAAGAGGTTCAATGAAGAAATAGGGCCTTGAAACCCCTAGAATCGGCTACCCAATAAGAAATCCTTTGTTTTATCTCCAGCGATAAATCATATTTTGGATGAACTTTCGAAGCGAATATCTTAGGCTACGATCCACGAGAAGGTATCATCAAATCAATCCCTAGCCCTTCCTTGTAATACCCATCTTTAAGTTTCACGAAGAAATCGAGGAGAGAAATGCTGTAAATGTGGCTGTACAGGCCGAGTTTCAGATGGCGGCGACGCGAAAAATGCGCATCTTCTTCCTGTTCAGAGGAAGAAAACGATGATATGGCCAGTTCAACTGAACTGTCCAAGTCAACTCAAAATTTGACATTTTCTCGGGTTTTCTCAATGTTAAACCCAATTCAGACCGATTCTGATAGAAAATCTTATGGTTTCAGAAACTAGACACAATAAGGAGTACGTGGAAGGAAATTTGAAGTAATTCAGATACTAGAAGCTCAAGAATGGATGTCCCAAAAGTCGACGACAAGGCAAGTAGCCACCTTGGACTTTTTGTTAAGAAATACTTGTAGAAATTGCTTTGATTTTCATATGAACCCTAAAACAAGTATGAATTAATGATATATGAAAGAAAAACCCAAATAACCGTGAGTTAAGACCCTGAACCGATTAAATAGCTCGAGATTTAAGTAACATTAAAATAACCCACTATATGAGCTCCGCTGCCTATCAAATTTTAATACTGAGCATATTATAGTATGTTGAGGTTAGATATGAAATTTGGTGGTCATTGGATAAGGATAAGTAGGTAAACCAATAAATGGTGTAAAATGACCATAATGCCCCTAAGGTAATTTACCTTCGGTTCATGACCTAGATGACCTTCAAATGCTATGAAATTCATCAGTAGATCTTATTTTATGAAGCGTTATATGAATCCTTATCCCAAGAGGTTTATATAAGGTAATGAAGTTTGGGAGTTATTGGAAAACTTTAGTTAGCGAAACCAAGATATGGGAGAAAATGCTCATCACGATCCATATGACCTTTGCCATGAATTACGATGTTTATAAGTTTTGTAGTCAATGTTCCCAATGTTTACTGCACACAAAAAAAGATAGGGATGTTAAAGTTTTAAGTCACTTTTGGAAAGTATGGTGGATAAATTGGGTACCAAATTATTGTTTTCACCTGCATGTCATCCTGAGATTCATGAGCAAACTAAAGTGGTTAATAAAATATTAGGAGCATTGCTTAGAGCTATTATTTATAAGAATATTAAGTCATAAATTGGGTAACAAATTATTGTTTTCAACTACATGTCATCTTCATAATAATGAGCAAACTGAGGTGGTTAATAGAACATTAGGAGCATTGCTTAAGGCTATTATTTGTAAGAATATTAAGCCTTGGGACGAATGTTTGCCACTCATTGTTCTCTTTTTGAAGTTACTTACGGATTTAATCCACTTACGCATCTTGATTTGCTTTCTAACAATTATATCAAATTGAAGCATGCAATATAATAAGATTTGAAATAGGTTTTTTAAACCTTGAACCAAGAAGTAATTCAGAAGGATATTGGGAAAGAAAAAAAGAAAAAAAAAGGATGCTATATTTAATTATAATTTACCAGTGTCTTTATAACATGTTAATTAAAAAGAGGAAACAACAAGAATAAACAAACAAAGGAAATTTGTGTATGTATGATTCTCTTCAAATCTTGGAAACTACGAGGATTCCTCTCCTTTCTTGACATAAAGACTTACTTTTTCAGGACTTGGACCATAAAGATTCATCTACTCTTACTCCTACTCCCTTCTCTAAGAATCAACATAGCATAATCATTCCATGAAGGCCGAGGTAGTCTTATAAAAGAAGATGAGGGTACCACTTTCAAATCATTACATGAGGACTTGAGAAAGTTTTGTAAAAGAAGACGAGGGTACCACTTTCTATTGCAGAATTTCTATGTGAATAGAGAATGAACCATATTCTTGGGAGATAAGATAGAGCCTCGAGCCTAACTTCAAAGGCATTACACAAATTGTTCTATGATATTTTTTCTAGGAACTCTTTGTTATGTTGTCCGCTGAAGGTTTCAGGAAAGGGACACAGATTCTCTATTGCACTGATCTCCCAATAGAAGTTTTACCTAGGTCATCTATCGTCACAATCCTTTTAAGGAAGATGCACCCAAATAACCAGTGAACAATAACATTTAAAGAAGTTTCAGAGAGCGAGAAGAGGATTGTGATAGAAGTTGCCCTAGGTAAAACTTCTTTAAATGTCTTAGCCAATCATGACCTCATAATGAGGAGTCTCTTGGACAACAATAACATATGGACAACAAATGTCTTAGCCAATTGTGACGGTCATGATTGCTCAAGGCGTGTCGCCCAAATAATCGGTAAACAATAACATTGCCCAAATAACTGCCTTGGACAACAAATCGTTTACAAGAATTGTTGAGACATGCAACATGCAACCACAGGCAACACGCCTTGGGCAATCATGACTGTGACATCTGCCCCCACACAATTTATTGGATGAGGCTGACTTTTGGTCTCTCAATGCGCTTCCAACTGATCTCATAATGAGGAGTCTCTTCCAACCTACTAGGTGCTGTTGAAAATCACTTCTCGGTTTGTTGAGTCTTCATGTCTTCTCTGTTCGTGTCTTTCCTACTTTCTTCGCTTGAAACTTTTTCTTATTTGTATGACGTCATACCACCTGCTTCTGCTTGATGTCTTCTTGGTCGAAATAATAACGTTTCAAGTTACTAACGTGGACAACAAGGTTAGTCCGCATCCATAAGAGCAATTGGATTCTATATGATGTCTTCGTAATCTTATGGATAATTTTAACTAGTCCATAGTATTTTCACACCAATCTTTGGTTCTTGTTGCTTTGAACTCAAGGTTATTTGAACTTAACTTATATGAACTCTTTATTTTTCTTGAAATTATTGTGGTTGACACTTCCGACTGACCCTTCTCTTCATCCGTCTAGATGATATTTCTTTGTGAACATGTGTTGCTTCAGTGGTTTGTTTCTGTCTCCCTTCTTCAGTATCTGACCTTGTTTTTGTCTCTCCTGGTGGGGATAAATCCATTATCTGACCTTGTTTTGCGTCGTGGTGTTCATGTAGTGGCAACAAGGTTTCTATTGAGGTTGGCTCACTCGAGCTCCCCTTTTCAATTACAACAATAGCAGCAAGCGTAGATTCATCATGGCTATGATTCTTTCTCAACTGTAGTATCGACATCATTTTCAACCCTCTTGGTTGATGGATGTTTTTCTGAATGATCGTCGGGTTAGACTCCATTACTACTAGACATTTTGCTAGGGGCATGTAACTGACTTTGTGTTTCAGCAGGACGTTCATTCCTGACACGACGTCGAAGTCATCCATTTCAACTATCACTAAACAATTTGCCTAGTCCAAGGCTCCAGCTTGATTAGAGTTCTCATTGTGACTCTTAAGACAGGTAAAGCTTCCAATTTGACGGCGTTCATCTTTCCTGTATCTTGATGCCAAAGGATGTTAAAATATTTTGCATCGATCTCCATCATGAGTTGTGGGTGGCTTTAGAGTTGACAATGGTGTTCCTTACTACTTTGTGCTTTACCCAAACCTCGACATACATAATATATATATATTCATTTAACTATAACACATATGGTCCATGGAAGAATTGTAGCTCTTATGCTCATTAATATTATAATGGCTACTACCTAAATTATAACCTAAAGTTGATAATTGATGTCCAAGTAGCCAACCCTAAATTTGTAATCATTGTGGAGTGATTGAAATTACAATGGAAGTAGTTTAAACTCCTAGTACCTTAAATGAAGTTGGTCTCTTCTAATAAAACACGAATTTCTCTTTCATATCATTAATATAATTATGCTTCATCTTGAACCTACTAACATGAAACTAAAACTGCGTTCAATTTAACTCCATTTTATTGTCATCTTGAATGACGTGTAGGATATATTCTTGATTTACCTTGATATTTCTTATTAGTTAAGCTTTTTGCAAAATCACAATTAGACAACAACAAAGATGAACTTAGGTCTGTTTATTATTTTAAAGAAAATTTCTTTCTCCATCTTATTCATAATAACTCTGCAACTAAATTCATATTATGCTAAGAAACAAATTTTTTACTCGCAAGAAGTAAAATATGCAACTTTAACTAAAATTTCATCTAAACAAATTTTATTGCCATACAACATAGATGACAATTATAGCCTTCAAACAAAAAATAGAGTAGTTGTGGTGAACGGGATAGAAATTCTAGTGTTCATCCATAATATACAACCACTACCTAAATTATGACCTAAAAATTTGAAAACATAAGTTGTAGTTGAAAATTACATAAAACAATCCCCTAAATCCAAGAACTCGTGTCCAATTAATAAATCCTAAAGATAGTAGCTAACATAGAGTAATTGAAGCTCCACATGAAGTAATTTAAAGTTCCAGTTACTTAACTAAAGTTTATCTGTCTTTAATGAAGCATGAGTTGCACTTAAGTTCATGAAATGTTTATAGACTCCAACTCTTAGTACTATTAATGCAATTATGTTTCCTATGAGTTTGTCATAAATGAAACTAAGGTATGATTCTCGCTTAGGGTGTGAGAGGTCCCAAGTTCAATTCTCGGTTCAATTCTTTTTTATTAGTAATTATCTTTTTTAGAACATGACTTTTATTCTTTTTACACTACTTCTATTCTTTTTTCTTCTCTTCTCTACATTAATTATCTTTCTATAGTAATTATCTTTTTACACTACTTCTATTCTTTTTTTTTCTCTCTACAGTAATTATCGTAAACCCGATGTAAATAATTTAACAACGGTCTAGATTTAAAAGATATAATGATAATTGCTCATGGATTTCATTAACAAAGAAAATAAATGAAATAATGATGATACATTCCATAAACAAAATATATGGTCCATTATAAGGGCATTTGGTGTAGTGGTATGATTCTTGCATTAGGTGCAAGAGGTCTTGAGTTCAATTCTCGAAACGCCCCTCTAAAAGAAAACCAAGCACAATGTTGTAAGAAAAAAAAAATAGTTATCAATGGGCTTAACCCAAAAGAATTCGTCAAATTGAACCGAGAATAGAGAATGAAACATGTTATCTTTGTCATGACCCAAAAGAATTCGTCAAATTGAACCGAGAATAGAGAATGAAACATGCCGAGTGGTTAAGGCGTGTGCCTGCTATACATGGGGTTTCCCCGCAAGAGTTTGAATCTCTTAGGCGACGAAAAACTTTTCCAAATTTTAGAGGTTTCGATGAAACATGCCGAGTGGTTAAGGCGTGTGCCTGCTATACATGGGGTTTCCCCGCAAGAGTTTGAATCTCTTAGGCGACGAAAAACTTTTCCAAATTTTAGAGGTTTCGATGGCATGGGATACATGGGATACAAAACAATTCAGTTCAAAATGAACCCCAAAAATTAATTATACAACAATTCATAATTCTGATGGCATGGGATACATGGGATACAAAACAATTCAGTTCAAAATGAACCCCAAAAATTAATTATACAACAATTCATAATTCAAAACAATTCAGTTCAAAATGAACCCAAAAATTAATTATACAACAATTCATAATTCAAAACAATTCAGTTCAAAATGAACCCAAAAATTAATTATACAACTAATTGATGGCCTAAGTCCAAGTCGAATATGGGATACAAAACAGTTCAAAATGAACCCCAAAAATTAATTATACAACTAATTGATGGCCTAAGTCCAAGTCGAATATGGGATACAAAACAATTCAAAATGAACCCCAAAAATTAATTATACAACTAATTGATGGCCTAAGTCGAAGTCGAATATGGGATACAAAACAATTCAAAATGAACCCCAAAAATTAATTATACAACTATACAACTAATTGATGGCCTAAGTCGAATACTCCTCTGTGATAGTAGAGCTCTCGAGTGTCTCCCCACCTTGAAAAATACTCGAACTAGAAAAGGATTGAGGGGTATGTATAAAAAAAATATACTTAGTAATCAACCTATTTATAGGCTCTCATCCCTTCCTTCTAATACTAGGTTTCACTGACTTTCTTTTGGTCTATAGGAAGTTCGAACTTACCCTTTACTGCACTCTAAGTTACCGTGTAGGTCTTGAAGTTCTAATTGATTTCTCATTAATCCTCTATCTTAATTTTACCTAAGGTCTCTTCAAGATTCGTTCCTGAAAAAAAAACCGCTTTGGCCGAGTGGTTGAGGCATGTGACTGCTATGTACAACATAGGGTTTCCCCGCAAGAGCTTGAATCTCTTAGGCATCGATCAGTTCATTTTGTTTGTACTAGCCAAAGGCTGCCGCTAAAAGATATTGTCCGCTTTGGCCTGTTACCTCACGATCTCATAGAAGAATTCACGCTGCCGCTAAAAAATATTGTCCGCTTTGGCCTGTTACCTCACGATCTCATAGAAGAATTCACGCTGCCGCTAAAAGATATTGTCCGCTTTGGCCTGTTACCTCACGATCTCATAGAAGAATTCACACCGTTATTATAAAAAATGTTTCATTCCCAACTCCAACCGTGGTTGGATCTGTCATGACCAAATTTTAAGTATTCATCGGATCTGTCATGACCGAATTTTAAGTATTCATCGGTTATTTTAGAGGTTTCGACAAATCGAACTGCGACGAAGAAATAAATTTTGCTCAGTTTAAAAGACATACAATAAATTCTAAGCTACCATGTAGGTCACAAAGTTCTAATTGATTCCTCATCAATCATCTACCTTTGTTGTCTCTAGTGCCTCTTCAAGATTCGTGCCAAAAATTAAAAAGTTGCTTTGGCTGAGTGGTTAAGGTTTGTGCCTGCTAAGTACATGGGGTTTCCCAGCAAGAGTTTAAATCTCTAGGCGACGAAAAACTGTTTTTTTTATTACTAGCCAAAGGTCACCGCTAAAAGATATTGTCGGCTTTGTCTTGTTACCTCACGATCTCATAGAGGTATTCACACCCTTATTATGAGGAATGCTTCATTCCGCTCTCTAACCGATGTTGAATCTAATCCGGACCAGATTTTAAAGGTTTGGACAAATTGAACTGGGAAGAAAAATAAATTTTGCTTTAAAAGAGATACAACACCTATGTCAGAAATTCAAAGTTATTTACAAAAGAAAAAAAAGTGCATGGGATACAAAACAATTTTAAATGAACCCGAAAAATTAATTATACAACTAATTGATGTCCTAGGTTGAATACAACTACAATACATTTCGGGTCGACACCCCTCTATAATAATAGAGCTCTCTAGCATCTCCCCTCTATAATAGTAGAGCTCTCTAAAAAATGAGAAAAGGGTATGTATAAAAATATACTTAGTAATAATCAACCTATTTGTAGGCTCCCATCCCTTCCTTTTAATACTAGGTTTCGAAGACTTTCCTTTAGTCTATAGGAAGTTCGAGCTTACCCTTTGTTACAGTCTAAGCTACCGTGTAGGTCTTGAAGTTCTAATTGATTCCTCATTAATCATTTACCTTAGCTTTCCCACCGGTTCCGAAGACTCCTTCGGCATCAATGTGCTCCAATGAAAGAGATCAACCCTTTCCTGAACCAGAACCGGGCACAAAACGCCAAGGAGAAAGTCGAAAAGCGAGCTCTTTTCGCGTATACGCAAGCTCGAAACCCAATTAGCTCACGGACTGTCTCCTCACCCTGGCGAGTATGAGTGCTTGGTAAGAGAGAATGCCGAATGAGAAAGACATTCGATTACGGCAACATTCGCAACTACCAAAGTGCACTAAACCTAGTAGAGATCTTCGACCTAACGATAATGGAACTTCAAGCCCATTTAATCAATCCGCTTTGTACCTTATTGTTGACCAAATCGGATGCACGCCAGGCCTAAATTGTCTCTCAGTCACCCAGAGAGGAAAGAAAGATCAGATCCGAAGTTTACGAATGGAAGAGAAAGTGGATATGAGTTCTACACGCTTTCATTTTCAAAAGCTTCGCTTGCCTACAGTACTTTATTCAGGATCTGAATTCCTTGATCATTTCCTTGGCGGATAACACAAATGAAATCCTTTCCCTGACCGCCCATCTTATGAGTCCATTCTTGTCTTGTTGGTTTGTTGTACTATTTTATACCTCTCTCGATTGATAGAAAG
>NW_019268698.1:24479-33249 GCF_002738365.1 Cucurbita moschata
TTTTTTTTATTTTCACTATTATTAATGATGGGACATTTAGGGTTTTATGATGTAAAAATCATGGGGATTTAGCTCAGATGGTAGAGCGCTCGCTTTGCATGCGAGAGGTACGGGGATCGATACCCCGCATCTCCAAAAATAAGACTATCTATTATTAAATATATTATTTCTTTTCAATTTTTCCCTATTCATGACATGTTGGGTAGCAATATTTCTTCATTTTCACTATTATTGATGATGGGACATTTAGGGTTTTATAATGTAAAAATCATGGGGATGTAGCTCAGATGGTAGAGCGCTCGCTTAGCATGTGAGAGGTACGGGGATTGATACCCTGCATCTCCAAAAGGGAGAAGTTATTTTTTTAAGTATGAATTAATTTAACATGTTATGTATAAGGTGGGTACGAGAGAAAAAGAAAAGATACTTATAAAAGGATTATGGAGAAATTATTTTTTTAAGTATGAATTAATGGTGGGTACGAGAGAAAAAGAAAAGATACTTATAAAAGGATTATGGAGAAATTATTTTTTTAAGTATGAATTAATTTAACATGTTATGTATAAGGTGGGTACGAGAGAAAAAAAAAAGATACTTATAAAAGGATTATGGAGAAATTATTTTTTTAAGTATGAATTAATGGTGGGTACGAGAGAAAAAGAAAAGATACTTATAAAAGGATTATGGAGAAATTATTTTTTTAAGTATGAATTAATGGTGGGTACGAGAGAAAAAGAAAAGATACTTATAAAAGGATTATGGAGAAATTATTTTTTTAAGTATGAATTAATGGTGGGTACGAGAGAAAAAGAAAAGATACTTATAAAAGGATTATGGAGAAATTATTTTTTTAAGTATGAATTAATGGTGGGTACGAGAGAAAAAGAAAAGATACTTATAAAAGGATTATGGAGAAATTATTTTTTTAAGTATGAATTAATGGTGGGTACGAGAGAAAAAGAAAAGATACTTATAAAAGGATTATGGAGAAATTATTTTTTTAAGTATGAATTAATGGTGGGTACGAGAGAAAAAGAAAAGATACTTATAAAAGGATTATGGAGAAATTATTTTTTTAAGTATGAATTAATGGTGGGTACGAGAGAAAAAGAAAAGATACTTATAAAAGGATTATGGAGAAATTATTTTTTTAAGTATGAATTAATGGTGGGTACGAGAGAAAAAGAAAAGATACTTATAAAGGGATTATTATATCATTATGGCTAAGTAATGTCCCACAAGCACATAGAGAGAGGACTTATTGTAAAGGAAATTTGATGAGGAATTTGATGAATTCCTTAAAAGAGATAAGAGCTTATACTACTTGTAGTGGAGAGGGAATTTGATAAATTCCTTAAAAGAGATAGTAGTTTATACTACTTGTGGAGGGGGAATTTGATGAATTCCTTAAAAGATTCCTCCAAATGATAAGAGCTTATTGGATGGCGGTAGCGTCCCATGCATATGACGGAACTTCTTCACAATTGCAATATCTGACAAATGAATATTGTTGTCATTTATAGCTTCTATCACAATAATATAAAATTTTGTGTCAAAGCCTATATGGGACTGAAAAGACCACCACACGCTTGTAGATTAAATTATATCTACCACCTCTGAAATTTTCCACGGCAAACCTTCCAACAGCTTGCACTTCTTCATCATTGACATCCTTAATTGGAACTAGATTTTAAGGCAAATCTTCTCCACGACTCACTTTGGAACACTTTTATAGATAGTTTCAACAAACTTACTTTGCTCGTGAATACTTTAGAGTTCAATATTTTTAGTTGGAGAACGCTATTCAAATTGATAGGGTCGAATCTTACAACAAAGTCCTCTCTCAAATATGGTTCGTTATTTGATTTTTTTCTCTTGAGTGAATTTTAAGTGAAACACATTCTCTACCCAAGTAGTTGCAAGATGCAAGCTTCACACTAAGAGGAATCAAAGTCCCAAGTATCAACGTCCTTTAAGTGTCAATTTTCATTCTCCATCTCAACATAAATTAAACTTATTTTCGTGAAGATATATATTTATAAAAGTAAAATATTTCAGAGTTAAAAAATAAAAATGAGATATAGATACGAGACATAAATATGATACCAAATAGATATGGTAACTGTTAGGATTAGATTTTATTGAGTTATTTGGATTAGATTTGATCTAGTTATTTGAATTAGATTTGATTTAGTCATTCTTCAATTGGATGAGAGATTTCTCCCAATTCTTCTGATGTTTCCAATTTTCTTTTTCTGTTCCTACAAATTTGGTATCAGAGCCATGCCCTAAACTAGTTAAAACTAGAAGCAGCAGTCTTCTAAGTGTGTCATAATAAAAGTATGTCGATGGAGAGTACAGTTGTGCAGTCTGATAGAGGAAGGAGTCAAGGTCGTGGAAGCTTTAGTGGCAGAGGAAGGGGACGAGGCAGACAAACCTTCAACAAGGCCATAGTGGAGTGCTATAACTGTCACAAGCTAGGACATTTTCAATGGGAATGTCAAGCATGGTTGTAACCGGAAAGGGTAATGTACGATTGGAAGTGAATGGAATCATAATGATAATCACAGGAGTGTTCTATGTGCTAGACCTGAAGAACAATTTGTTGAGTAGTGGTAAATTGCAAGCAAAGTGGGTTACCTTTTTGTTTCAAAATGGAACATGCAAGGTGTTTCATCCTGAGAGAGGCTTAATCATGGAGACAAAGATGTCTTTGAATCGAATATTCGTATTGCATGCTATATCTCAGCCTGTAGCAGCCACTCAAACTCAATTGAAACTTATGGGGAGAAGTGGTTCAAGGTCTCTGTCATACACTCACCGCTCCAATTCCTATCGCCATAGTCAGAGAAGCAGAAGGGACCCAAGTCCTTCCCCCTATCATTCCATTACCCATTCCAAGAGAAGCAGCCGTTCAAGTTTCCTCAGCCGCCAATGCAGAAGTGGGTCTTCCTCGTTATCTCCTTTCCCCAAATTGTTCAGTTTCAGTCCTAGTTGTGCATCCACTGATCGGAATCATTCCATAGAGAAGCTTAAGAAAGAGGAAGAAGAGAAGAAAAGGCGTGAAGCAAAGTTGAAGAAGTTAGAAGAAGATGCAGCTAGGAGGATGAAAGAACTAATTCAGAAGAAGATGCAGCTAGGAGGATGGAAAAACTAATTCAGAAGAAGGTTGGAGAAAGGCTAAACTCTGAAGAGACTAAATTAGAAATACAGAGGAGAATAGAGGAAGGTCGCACGAAGTTGTTTGTTGATGTTGATGTGCAGCTTGAGAAAGAGAAAGAAGCCGCTCTTACTGCTACAAGACAAAAAGAAGAACAAGCACGAAAAGAGAGAGAAGAGCTAGATAAAATGCTAGAAATGAAAAGAAGAAGGGTAGAAAAAGCACAACGACGATTATTTCTAGAGCTACAGCGAAAGGAAGAAAAACAATATTGTGAGCTCGAGTTGATTTAGAGACAAAAAGAGGAGGCATCTCAGAGAACTAAGCTAGATGATAAGAGTTTGAGTTATGTTGTGCTGGTAGTTAGTGAAGAGTCAAAAGCTTACAGACTCTATGATATAGAAGCGACAGATGAAAATAATGATATAGAAGCGGCAGATGAAAATACTGCAGAGGAAAATACAACCCCTTAAAGGGAAACCGGGATGCTAAGGAATTAAAAAGCTTTATTTTTGACGTAGAACCATACTTGAAGGTTATTGGAACTTGCTCATAGGACCTAAGAGTTACGTTGGTCGCAATGCATCTCACGGACGATGCAAAACTATGGTGGCACTCGAAGGTGAATGGTATAAAAAATGGGTCATGCACCATAAACTCATGGGAAGATTGTTGTTGGAATCGATGCAATCGACGCTCGTCTGGATGAGTTGCCAATCAAAGACCTGACGTTTGATGTTGACCCTTTTGAAGAAAGAGCCACACGATCGAACAGCTCGAAACATCGCGGTAACTTTGAGAACTGTATCACACACATGAAAGGACGTGACGAAGAGTTAGACATTACCCAAAACATCATAGTAAAACTCTTCAGGGATTAGACAAAGGAATTTAGGACAACTACACCAAAAATTCATTGTTGTCCAACGGTTTGGATATTTGGCTTTCACCTAGGAGATTCTGGTTTGATTCTCTGAAATTGAATATTATTTTCTTATTTCTTTCTATTCTATAGTTTCATCTTTTGCCACCAATTATATTTAAACTTTACCTCATTTTGAGGGCACTGTAATGGTCAAGTTCAATAGTATCTTAGATTAAAAAGACTTTTATGAACATTGTACCTATGTTAGTGTTATGTTATAGATATTTGTTTCAATTTCAACAAGTGGGGTTGAGGTGATTCAAATGGTTAATGCGATAATCCAGCTATTTTTGAGGTCTCTCTTGTTGAACGCCATCATGGTTTAGATGTGCACCCGAGTGAGTTTGACAAGGAGACCCAAATTTAAACTTTACCTACGTTTGAGAGGCACTATAATGGTCAAGTTCAATGGTATTTTAGATTAAAAAGACTTTTATGAACTTTGTACCTTTGTTAGTGTTACTTTGTACCTTTGCTTGTGTTACTTTGTACCTTTGTTAGTGTTATGTTATAGAAATTTGGTCAAGTTCAACAAGTGGGGTTGAGGTGATTCAAATGGTTAATGCCACTTTATTTGATTCAAATTGTTAATGTGATAATCTAGTTGAATAGTTACAGGTTATTTCCAAGGTCTCTCTTATTGAACGCCAACAAGACTAAAATGATTGAGATGAGCACATGAGTGAGTTTGACCAAATTGAAATAAAATCAAATAAAATCACTAAAAAAAATCAATAAAATAGATAAAAAAAAAGTGAAAAAAAATTAGCCTTATGACACTTCCTTCAACTCGAAGGGCAGTAAATAAAGGATTCCTTCGCCCAAGACCCATGATCCTACTCCCAACATGGAAATGATAAGCTATAGAATCATTCCAAGAACCTCAATGGATGGGTTACAAACTTACATTTCCAATCTCGACAACTGGATGTGTCATCTGTGTTAGAAGAACGACCGCATTAGAGCAAGTCATGAGGATAGAAGATCCCGTTGGAGGATGATAGACGAACCGTAATCTTCAGCCCAACGAGCCAAGCTTTTGTAGAAGCAAGAACCCTTGTATTAAAGAAATTAACACCTTCTTATACAAAATTTTGATCAACCAAGAGATAAAGCTAGAATTAGATGATGAGATCCAAGATTGAGAAACGAGATTTGGAACCTTTTTCTAAATTGAGTCACTTCACCATCGAACTTGATCATGGCTTGATTGAATTACTCAGATGCAATCTACCACAAGAATTGCATGAAACTTGGAAATGACAAAGATATGCTCAGATTTCTATAAGGGGGATCGTCTCAACTTGAGAGATTAATTTCATTGATCACAAATATGCTTTTACATAATAATTTGTGGTGGCCGTGATTTAATCTTGATCCCTTTAAATCTCCACAGAAGATGAAGTCAATTTGAGCATTACAAACTTTATGAAATTAAAATAATAAATAAAGTTTTCTAACCGCTCATGAAATGATGCACAGTCCAAATATTTACTTTTGAATATCCAAATGGTCCAAAACGAATGTAACACATGAAGATCTAAAGAACTCAACTTAACACTAACCACCTGGGGTGAACATGAATCGAACACATGACCTTTAGATCTTCAACCTGATGCTCTCCCAACTGAGCTATCCCCACAATCATTAGAAATCAAAATTCACCAGTAAAGATATTTTCATTGATTCATTGAGATTTTAAAAAGAAATAATGACTAATTTTTTATTGAATAGTCAAGTCATGCAAATAGAAATAGGTGCGGTGAACGGGGAGATCGAACACGTGACCTTCAAATCTTAAGTCTGACGCTCTCCAAACTTAGCTATCCTCGCTAACATTAAAAATGAAAGTTTTTATGTAAAGATATTTCCGCTAATTAATTGAAACTTTAGAAAGAAATGATCACTAATTTTGGATTGAATAGTCATATTGTGCAATGTGAACCATGTGTGGTTAACGTGGATCGAGCACGAGACCTTCAGATCTTCAATCTAACGCTCTCTCAACTGAGCTATCCACACTATAGTTAAAAATAAAAATTCATCAGTAAAGGTATTTTCGCTAATTCATTGAAATTTTAAATAGAAATAATCACTAATTTTTAATAAGATATTCAAGTTATCCAACTTGTATAAGGTGCGGTGAACTAGAACACGTTAGGTATTTCCGATAATTCATTGAGATTTTAGAAAGGAATATTGACTAATTTTAGATTGAATAGTCGAGTTATGCAACTAGAATTAGGTGCACTGAACGTGGAGATCAAACACGTGACAAACACGTGACAAACACGTGACCTTCAAATCTTCAGTCTGACTCTCTCCCAACAGAGCTATCCCCGCTAATATTAAAAATGAAAATTCATAAGTAAAGGTATTTCCGCTAATTCATTATGTTTAAAAAAGAAATAATCACTAATTTTAGATTGAATAAGCAAGTTATGTTTTTAGATTGTATAGTCACATAATAAACTTGTATTAGGTGCGTTGAACAGGGATAAAACACGTGTGACCTTCAAATTTTTAGTCTAACAATCTCCCAACTAAGCTACTCTTGCTAACATTAAAAATGAATATTTATCGGTAAAGGTATTGGGTGCACTTCTGGAAATTCAACAAAATGCAATAGTATTAGACCGATATGCCAGATTTAAATCTCGCTTCTGGAAAATTCAACAAAAGGCATTGGGTACGCAGTTGTAGTACGACATTCCACCCATAAACAAATGGTCAAACAGAAATGCTCAAGAAAATATTGGTAGACATGTTGAGGGTATATGTGATGGATTTTGCAGGAAGTTGGGATAAGTACCTACCCCTTATGAAATTCGCTTATAATAATACTTGCCAAGCCACCATACAAATGGCAACATACGAGGTTCTCTATGGATGAAGATTTTGATCCCCTATCCTTTGGGAAGAAAGGGGGCAAACGACAACTATTGGGCCAGAGCTGGTGCAAATTTCCAACGCCGCAATCCGGAAGATTAAAGCTAGGATACAAACCGCACAAAGCCGAGAGAAAAGCTATGCAGACCTAAGGCGCAAGGACATGGAATTGTAGGTAGGGGATCATATATTCCTAAAGGTAGCACCCAATGAGAGGGGTGCTCAGGTAGGGTGAAAAGGGGAAGCTAAGCCCTAGGTTTATCCGTCCCTTTGAGATATTAGAAAGGATTGGATCTATGGCCTATAGAATCGGGCAGTGCCCAAACTTGTCTGCAGTACATAATATCTTTCATGTATCCATACTACGGAAGTATACCCTAGATCGTTCGCACGTACTGACTCATGAAACTCTCTTCTTGAGAGATGACCTAACGTATAAAGAAGACCCGATTCAAATAATAGACAAGAAAGTCAAATGATTGAGAAACAAGGAAATCCCTCTTGTTAAGGTCCTATGGAAGAATCATAGAGTAGAAGAAGGCATTTGGGAAACAGAAGGCAAATAAGAACCTTGTACCGTGACCTATTTTAGAATAAGCACTTTCGATGACTGAAAGTTTTCGAAGGAGAGGAGAATTTGCAACACTCAAGGTCTCCAATAAGAGACAGTGTATAATCCCTACTAGGTTGTATCTAGAAGCAAAGAACAAGTAAAATTGAAAAAACATTGAGAAAATGGTACTTTTTCTAATTTTTATAAACTTCTCGAATCATTAAATTTTTTATAGAATAAGAATTACAAGGTGCTTAAAAAAGGAAGGCTCGGAGAAGACTTTTGTGGCAGAAGATTCAGAAAAATCAAGAATGAAATTATAGAAATTCTAGATGTTTCAATGGTAGTGGGAAATCCGTCTATAAATTATGAACTCGGGTAGACTATTAGGGGCAAGAAGCAAGCTTAATCGAGTACCCAATCGAGAGATACAAGTTTTTTGTTTTGGGGTATCGTGTTCGTGGGTTTACCTCGAATTCAAGAACTATAGTCCACTATTCATTTCCAAACTTGTTTCTGCACCTTCTAAATAAGTTTACCCATAAGTTTAGTTTGGTGAAGGAAAGAGGTCCTCAAAGTGCTAGTAGGTTTTCACACGAATTAGTCCACGTTAGGTTACCCTCTAATGTTTTCCTAAGCTAAAACCTCAACTCCTAAAGCCTAACCCATGACATTATGTATAAACCTAGGTTCATCAATAATCCATATACCAAGTATCTAGAACTATGTGAATAACAAGCTAAATAAATAAGTTGCTAGGATCCATACCCATAAGTAACCATTATCTGCATTACGATGTGTACTAAAAGGCCCCTATTCCTCTTTAGGTAGGATGTCCTGCAATATATATCATGAGCTAGATGTTATGATAGGCCTACCTTTCCCATCTATTAAACGAGATGTCCTACACCACGATTTACTAGTAGGACTACATGATTATGACGACACCACTCATGTGTTCATGGGGAGAAAATTGAAGGTTATTTTCGGGGAAGGTTTTCAGGATCAGTATATGATACATGAAACGATGACCTCTAAGTTCTAAGATCCTGAAAACATAACAAAAAGTAATATCCTAGCTTAAGGTTGCGATTAAGAACCTACTAGTAAGTTACTTACTAAGTTTTACTCACTCCATGTTTATCATTTTTTTTTTCCAAATAACTAAGAGTTGGTCGTGGATGAGAGTGGACTTTGGAGTGTGGGCCATGGACTAGCCTTTATTTTGAATCTAGTATTTTTT
>NW_019268698.1:37949-39463 GCF_002738365.1 Cucurbita moschata
AATCTTGGAAACTATGAGGATTCCTCTCCTTTCTTGACATAAAGACTTACTTTTTCGGGATTTGGACCATAAACAGTTATCTACTCTTACTCCTACTCCTTTCTCTAAGAATCAACATAGCATAATCATTCCATGAAGGCCGAGGTAGTCTTATAAAAGAAGATGAGGGTACCACTTTCAAATCATTCCATGAGAACTTGAGAAAGTTTTGTAAAAGAAGATGAGGGTACCACTATCTATTGCATAATTTCTATGTGAATAGAGAATGAACCATATTCTTGGGAGATAAGATAGAGCCTCGAGCCTAACATTAAAGGCATTACACAAATTGTTCTATGATATTTTTTTTAGGAACTCTTTGTTATGTTGTCCGCGGAAGGTTTCAGGTCAATCTATTGCACTAATCTCCCAATAGAAGTTTTACCTAGGTCATCTATCGTCACAATCCTTTTAAGGAAGATGCGCCCAAATAACCGATGAAGAAGTTTCAGAGAGCCATAGGTTCGAATCCTGTCACCTTGATGTGGTATTCTTAGGGGCCGAAGTGCAAAGCCCCATAGCCTATCTGTGGTCAGGAAGGCAGGCGAACCGCGCACACTGAAAAAAAAAAAAAAAAGATCTCCTTTTCTATAACACGTAGCATGTCATTCTTTTGTCTTTTGAAATCCCTTACCTTATCAGTCATCAGGTAGGTTTTTGGTATCATATATCGAGATAATTATTATGAAAAAGCTATTCCACTAGTGTGACTGAAATTCCCTTTCTTTGTGGTATCAGTCATGCTATTTGAATAGCTGGAAGTCATCATAGCCTCTCCACCGATTTCGAACACTCCTTCGACATCAATGTGCTCCAATGAAAGAGAACAGACCCTTTCCTGAACTAGAAAGTTGAAAGCGAGCTCTTTTCGCGTATACGCAATCTCAAAACCCAATTAGCTCGCGGACTGTCTCCTCAACCCTGGAGAGTATGAGAGCTTGGTAAGAGAGAATGTCGAATGAGAAAGACATTCGATTACGGCAACATTCGCAACTACCAAAGTGCACTAAACCTAGTAGAGATCTTCGACCTAACGATAATGGAACTTCAAGCCCATTTAATCAATCCGCTTTGTACCTTATTGTTGACCGAATCGGATGCACACCAGGCCTAAATTGTCTTTGAGTCACCCAGAGAGGAAAGGAAGATCAGATCCGAAGTTTACGAAGCGAAGAGAAAGTGGATATGAGTTCTACACGCTTTCATTTTCAAAAGCTTCGCTTGCCTACAGTACTTTATTCAGGATCTGAATTCCTTGATCATTTCCTTGGCGGATAACACAAATGAAATCGCTTCCTTGACCGCCCATCTTATGAGTCCATTCTTGTCTTGGTTGTTTGTGTACTATTCTATACCTCTCTCGATTGATAGAAAGATGATCGGGAGCTGGGAGGGCCTATTGTGAGGGAAATTTCCTTTTCACGGTAGGCAAAGGTAAAGTGGGAGCTGCATATGTCCACGGTGATCAAGGTAGA
>NW_019268698.1:40323-42622 GCF_002738365.1 Cucurbita moschata
CGGTTAATCTTGGATCGTTGGAGCCCATGATCTATAGGTCCATTAGGTCTCTTTGCTAGCGCATATCGGACTAAACCATAAAATAGTGTGATGAGTGAGTTCGAAGTGTTCGAATTCAACTTAGGGAATATGCACTATGTATATACGATATATTTAACTGCATTTTTTGTTTTATTTACGAATTAAACAAAAAGAGAGGATCTGAGATATTTAAATAAGATTTAAATATCTTAATCAATTATGTGTCGGAATTCATTGGGATTGGAATTTGAATTAATATTAAATATTAATTAAATAGTTTAATTAATCATTTAATGTTACTTTAATTTGAAATTCATTATTCAAATTAATTGTTGAATTAAAATGAAGAAAGTCAAAATGTTGACTTTATTTAATGGAAAAATCCATGTTAGTGGAATCTTGAGGTGTCAAAATTTGGTTTAACCAAACTTGCATCCTTGCCAACTAACCCCACAAGTTCGAGTGGAATTTTGAGTGTCAAAATTTGGTTAACTCAAACATGCATGCTTGCCACATAATCCCAAACATTTGGGTGGAATTTTAAGTGTCAAAATTTGGTGGTCTCAAATTTGCATGAACATGCAAACATGACTCTTTAAATAGAGTGATCATGGTACATGGAAGGTCTTCTTCTTCTTGGTGAAAAGCCTTGAAAAAAAACCTCTCACAAACACTCTCTTCACATATACAAAATCCCTCCCAAGTTTAGTCACTCACCAGATTCCACAATCCTGTTCTAAGGCCGGAGAATAGTGGAGAAGACACTAGTAGTTGTTCGAAACCAATTCGTAAGGAATCCATGTTAGTGGAATCTTGAGGTGTCAAAATTTGGTTTAACCAAACTTGCATCCTTGCCAACTAACCCCACAAGTTCGAGTGGAATTTTGAGTGTCAAAATTTGGTTAACTCAAACATGCATGCTTGCCACATAATCCCAAACATTTGAGTGGAATTTTAAGTGTCAAAATTTGGTGGTCTCAAATTTGCATGAACATGCAAACATGACTCTTTAAATAGAGTGATCATGGTACATGGAAGGTCTTCTTCTTCTTGGTGAAAAGCCTTGAGAAAAAACCTCTCACAAACACTCTCTTCACATATACAAAATCCCTCCCAAGTTTAGTCACTCACCAGATTCCACAATCCTGTTCTAAGGCCGGAGAATAGTGGAGAAGACACTAGTAGTTGTTCGAAACCAATTCGTAAGGAATCCATGTTAGTGGAATCTTGAGGTGTCAAAATTTGGTTTAACCAAACTTGCATCCTTGCCAACTAACCCCACAAGTTCGAGTGGAATTTTGAGTGTCAAAATTTGGTTAACTCAAACATGCATGCTTGCCACATAATCCCAAACATTTGAGTGGAATTTTAAGTGTCAAAATTTGGTGGTCTCAAATTTGCATGAACATGCAAACATGACTCTTTAAATAGAGTGATCATGGTACATGGAAGGTCTTCTTCTTCTTGGTGAAAAGCCTTGAGAAAAAACCTCTCACAAACACTCTCTTCACATATACAAAATCCCTCCCAAGTTTAGTCACTCACCAGATTCCACAATCCCGTTCTAAGGCCGGAGAATAGTGGAGAAGACACTAGTAGTTGTTCGAAACCAATTCGTAAGGAAAAAGGAGTTTGAAAAACAAAAAGGTTAGTATCTAAACTCATTAAGTTTTAAGACTTATAAACATGCTAGTTATTTACTATAATTGATGTTGTAAAAGTTCCTAAGATCCAAATTGCTTCCGCATGTGTTATATTAACACCATCAGTTCTTCCATGCGAGAATGTATGCGTATCGGTATCCTCTTTAGGACCGGTTGCTTCCTCTTTTTGTTTATACGTTTGGAGAAACCTACTAAGCTCGCCTTTCTTACCAGGTGTTATTCAATCTTCCAGCTCAAACTTTTCTATCGTTGAGTACGACTACATTTTCCTTTTCTTGCTCGAGCCAAGGGATCATTCAGTTTCTACCAAAAAGTTCGCTATGTATTTCTCATTTCATGTTAGCTCCTCCAAGAGCTTATTGGTCCTTAGTAGACGAAACCTTAGACTTCTATCGGACTTATAACATTGCCTGGTGAGCTCGCCGTTGAGGGTTGGCCTTACAAGAGATCGAGCAGCCTTTCTATCCTTACATGGTATGTTTTCTTGTCCGTCTTGTACTTGCCTGCTTAGCTTTCTTATAGCCAACATCTCCGCTGGCTTACAGGGACGGTTATGCGATACGTCTTTCCATACTCGCCTTTTCTTTAACCTTGCTATCAAGCTAGCAATTCTC
>NW_019268698.1:53879-58739 GCF_002738365.1 Cucurbita moschata
GAGAAAAAGAAAAGATACTTATATAAGGATTATTATATCATTATGGCTATGCCATTTTTATAGATAAAAGAGAGTAATGTCTCACAAGCACATATAGAGAGAGGACTTATTGTAAGTAAAGAAAGCTATGAGTTAATTTAGCATGTTCTGTATAAGGTGGGTAAGAGAGAAAAAGAAAAGATACTTATATAAGGATTATTATATCATTATGGCTATGCCATTTTTATAGATAAAAGAGAGTAATGTCTCACAAGCACATATAGAGAGAGGACTTATTGTAAGTAAAGAAAGCAATCTAGTAGTTATACTGCTACTTGTGGGGAGGGAATTTGATGAATTCCTCAAAAGATAAGAGCTTATAGGATCGCGGCCAATGCATATGACGGAACTTCTTCATAATTGCAATATCTGACCAATGAATATTATTGTCATTTATAGCTTGTATCATAATAATATAAAATTTGGGGTCAAAGCCTATATGGGACTGAAAAGACCATTCACCACACACGTGTAAATTCAACTATATCTACCACCTTTGAAATTTTCCACGGAAAACCTTCCAACAGCTTGCACTTCTTGATCATTGACATCCTTAATTGGAACTAGATTTTAAGGCAAATCTTCTCCACGACTAACTTTAGAACACTTTTATAGATAGTTTCAACAAACTTACTTTGCTCGTGAATACTTTGGAGTTCAATATTTATATTTGGAGAATGCTATTCAAATTGATAGGGTCGAATCTTACAACAGAATCTAATTGGAACTAGGTTGCATTGTTTTAGTCAAACAACCGAGACTAGTGTATTACCAATAGTATAAATATTTTGAACGTGTATTTTCTTACATATTAACAATTGTATACAAATAATAATTAAATTTATGAGTAGAAGTTTCGACGGAGTTTTATTAAATAGGTAATCTTAAATTATATCTAAAAGTATATAATTTTTTTTTATATATATATACATTCGGGAGAACAAAACAAAGATTCAAGAAGATGTCATGCCATGTTTTGATTTTTATTCTTCCTTATTTCTCAAAGGTTAAAAAAAAAGAAAAAAAAAAGTTATCCTCTCTCAAATATGGTTCGTTATTTGATTATTTTCTCTCGAGTGAATTTTCAGTGAAACACATTCTCTACCCAAGTAATTGCAAGATGCAAGCTTCACACTAAGAGGAATCAAAGTCCTAAGTATCAACGTCCTTTAAGTGTCAATTTTTATTCTCCATCTCAACATAAATTAAACTTATTTTCGTGAAGATATCTATTTATAAAAGCAAAATATCTTAGAGTCACAAAAATAAAAATGAGATATAGATACGAGACATAAATATGATACCAAATAGATATGGTAACTGTTGGGATTAGATTTGATTGAGTTATTTGGATTGGATTTGATCTAGTTATTTGAATTAGATTTGATTTAGTCATTCTTCAATTGGATGAGAGATTTCTCCCAATTCTTCTGATCTTTCTAGTTTTCTTTGTCTGTTCCTAACATTTTGGTATTACAGTCATGCCCTAAACTAGTTAAAACTAGAAGCAGCAGTCTTCTACGTGTGTCATAATAAAAGTATGTCGATGGAGAGTCCACTTGTGCAGTTTGCTGGAGGAAGGAGCCAAGGTCGTGGAAGTTTTAGAGACAGAGGAAGGGGACGAGGCAGACAAACCTTCAACAAGGTCATAGTGGAGTGCTATAACTGTCACAAGCTAGGACATTTTCAATGGAAATGTCAAAGCAATACCAGACGAGGCAGACAAACCTTCAACAAGATCATAGTGGAGTGCTATAACTGTCACAAGCTAGGACATTTTCAATGGAAATGTCAAAGCAATACCAGACGAGGCAGACAAACCTTCAACAAGGCCACAGTGGAGTGCTATAACTGTCACAAGCTAGGACATTTTCAATGGAAATGTCAAAGCAATACCAGACGAGGCAGACAAACCTTCAACAAGGCCACAGTGGAGTGCTATAACTGTCACAAGCTAGGACATTTTCAATGGGAATGTCAAAGCAAGGAGAAGGAGACAAACTATGCAGAGAATCGAGAAGAGATGTCGCTGATGGCTTACGTGAATATGAATAAGGCCAATATTGAAGATATGTTGTTCCTTGACTTGGGATGTAGCAATCATATGTGTGGGAAGAAGGAATATTTTTTAGATTTTGATGGAAGTTTCAGAGATTCAGGGAAGCTGGGCAACAACTCAAGCATGGTTGTAACCGGAAAGGGTAATGTACGACTGGAAGTGAATGGAATCATAATGATAATCACAGGAGTGTTCTATGTGCCAGACCTGAGGAACAATTTGTTGAGTAGTGGTAAATTGCAAGCAAAGGGGGTTACCTTTTTGTTTCAAAATGAAACATGCAAGATGTTTCATCCTAAGAGAGGCTTAATCATGGAGACAAAGATGTCTTTGAATCGAATGTTCGTATTGCATGGTATATCTTAGCCTGTAGCAGCCGTTCAAACTCAATTGAAACTTATGGGGAGAAGTGGTTCAAGGTCTCTGTCGTACACTCACCGCTCCAATTCCTCTCGCCATAGTCAGAGAAGCTGAAGGTGTTAGGATCGCACAACAACGCACATGCTCGATCTAGATGAACACAAAGAAAATGATAGAGAAAAGTGCAAGGAGAACTCTGGCTAAAAGGATTTTTCTAATGATGATTTCACGTTTGTACAGTAAGAGAGAATTATAGAGAAAATAAAGTACATCTCAAAGCTCTACCGGACGGGATATATATATAGTTCAATTTACTATATATAGCTTTACCAGATTTAATCATCTACTATATATATCTTTACCCGATTTAACCATCTATTATATATAGTTATTTACCCTATATAGTTTTATCGGATATAGCTTTACCAAATATAGCTTTACCGGATATAACCGTTGACCAAGCTATAAATAAGCATGAGACTCCATAACCTAACAGAAGGGACCCAAGTTCTTCCCCCTATCATTCCACTACCAATTCCAAGAGAAGCAGCCGTTCAAGTTCCCTCAGTTGTCAATGCAGAAGTAGGTCTCCCTCGTTATCTCCTTTCCCCAAATCGTCCAGTTCCAGTCCTAGTTGTGCATCAACTGATTGAAATCATTCCATAGAGAAGGTTAAGAAAGAGGAAGAAGAGAAGAAAAGGCGTGAAGCAGAGTTGAAGAAGTTAGAAGAAGATGCAGCTAGGAGGATGGAAGAACTAATTCAGAAGAAGGTTGAAGAAAGGCTAAACTCTGAAGAGACTAAATTAGAAATACAGGGATGAATAGAGGAAGGTCGCACGAAGTTGTTTGATGATGTTGATGTGCAGCTTGAGAAAGAGAAAGAAGCCGCTCTTACTGCTACAAGACAAAAAGAATAACAAGCACGAAAAGAGAGAGAAGAGCTAGATAAAATGCTGGAAGAGAATAGAAGAAGGGTAGAAAAAGCACAGCAACGATTAGTTCTGGAGTTGCAGTAGAAGGAAGAAGAACAATATTGTGAGCTCGAGTTGATTCAGAGACAAAAAGAGGAGGCAACTTAGAGAACTAAGCTAGATAATAATAGTTTGAGTTGTGTTTTGCTGGGAGTTAGTGAAGAGTCAAAAGCTTACAGACTCTATGATATAGAAGCGGTAGATGAAAATAATGATATAGAAGCAGCAGATGAAAATATTGCGGAGGAAAACATTTCATCTGGCTCTTTGGCTGAAGCAAGCTCTCCTAGCTCGAATAAGGCGAGGAATAAGAGACCACCAATCTAGATGAGAGACTATGCAATAGGAGAAGTTTTTTTTTTGTAAAGAAGATGATGAAGCTCAGCCATGTATACCCCTACTGAACATGCCAACTTTGTAAACTTTAAAGAAGCATTGAAGAGTGAGAAATGGAGGCAAGCCATGGATCTAGAGCAATAAACAGAAATGAAACATGAGAATTGATGAAGTTACCTAGTGGAAGTTTGGTATGAGGTCGTAGATATAAACTGATTACTATTCGTGTTCAGTTTAAGGGAGAGATTGTTAGGATTAGATTTGATTGAGTTATTTGGATTAGATTTGATCTAGTTATTTGAATTAGATTTGATTTAGTCATTCTTCAATTGGATGAGAGATTTCTCCCAATTCTTATGATATTTACGATTTTCTTTTTCTTTTCCTAACAGTAACATGTCATTCTTAAGAAACCTAGGACACCGATGTGACAATGATACATTAATTAAAAAGAATTATTTCAAAAAGTTTATCAATTTTATATTAGAGATAAATTCATATAAATAAGTTTATATATTTGTATACTTAACAAAAAAGCTTAAGGTACGTTTCACTCTCAAAATATATTCAAAGTCAAGTGTCTGATACGATGGATTATAAATTTGTAATGTATCCATTGTATTAACAAGTGTTCAGTACATGCCCAACACGTGTCAGATTAGTGACACTAAGTTATTCTCATACTTTCTTTAGACCCATTTAAAGTAGTTTGAAAACTAGCACGTCAAATATTATAATTGACTAACTACAACTTCAATTTTGTGCTTTAGGATGTTTTGACCCAACAAAAAAATAAAATCCTTAATTTAGAAAGTCGATGAATAGCCACTAACATAATTAAAAATAAATAAATAAACATAAAACATGAATTGATTAAATTGGCTAATTGCTAACATAATTAAAAAAAATAAAAATGTAACAAACACACCGAAGTAAGATTAGGAACACAAGTAAAAAAAAACACAAATAGCCAAAAATCAAAATTTGGAAAGTGTTAAACAGTTTTGATATATAGACATTTCAAGACTTTGCTCATGCAATATTCCCATGAAATCTAACACTAGAGCATCATAAAATTTAGAGAAATGATTGAAA
>NW_019268699.1:0-1694 GCF_002738365.1 Cucurbita moschata
GCTTTTAAAACCAAGTATGGTCTTTATGAATGGTTGGTTATGCCTTTTGGATTAACTAATGCACCTAGTACATTCATGAGACTAATGAATCATGTCTTACGAGAATACTTAGGTAAGTTTGTGGTTGATTATTTTGATAACCTTTTCTCCACATCTTCATTGAAGCATATTGTATGATTGATGTCTCTTGGTTCATATCATAAAACCTCTTGTGGAGTGATTCGAATCACGAGTTTAGAAACGAGTTTTCTTTACTCTTGATCTTGATCATCAAGGTAATCCGTTCCATACTTTCCCTTGGGTTGATTTCCATATCATTTGGTATCAGAGCTTCAGGCTCAAGATCGGATATATGTTTCATTGCACTTATCTCTTTTAATTCTCTTATAATTTTTTTTCCTCAGTTTGTGTAGAATGTTCATATTTTATCACAAAAATATATAACAAAAAAAAACATTTCTTATGTTCTTTAAAGTGTTAGATCTGGATCTTATCAAAACTTTGTTCTACTTTAAGATCTTCTAAATCAATTTTCTTATTGGTAAATTGATTAGATTTTGCCAATCAGAAGAAAAAAAAACCATTGAAAGAAAGAAAGCTTATTGATGTTAAATGTCTTTCTTTTTGTTTCTCTTGATTATGATATGTAACTCTCATATGTTACTACGTCCAAATTAGTCCATAATCATTTTCTTTCTTTAATTCGTTTCTTTGTCGTTATTCGGATTGCTCCTTCAATACCCTTGTTTATATGTTGAGTGTGCTGTCTATTCACTTTGAATTGCATTTAGCTCTATAACATAGCTTTTCTCACATCCCAATTTGTTTTTTGGAGTGTGATTTGTGTGTGACAATTGTGAGGGTGAGTTTGTAAGGGAGTGACATATTGATTCGAGTGTTGAGTGCTAAACACGAGTGAACTACATTTACGAGTGAATACACGTGAGGGAGCGCTTGTGAGGTCCCTTTTTATTTTTTCTTTTAATTTTCTTTTGTAGCATGGAAAATCCAGACGACAATCCTAACATTACTGATGCACGATTGAGAGAAGCACAACAACGAACCATGGAAAGACTAATTCGAGGAATAGAAGAGTTGACGATCAAATAGGAAGATTGGAGATTCAAAATCAAGCTCGACAGAGGATTCCACAACCTACGCCCTCAACCGATACATATGAGGGCGACAATTTTGATCACCACGAGGATAATCCACATGCGGTTGGTCATGGCTTGATGCGAGGGAGAGACCATGGAAGAAGGTATCATAATTTACAACAACGAGTTCCTTATGATGATAGAATTGATTGTAACATGGGGAGCATCAAATTAAAACTTCCCAAGTTTTATGGCAAAACCGATCCAGAGGAGTACCTTGAATGGGAGAAAACGGTGGAGTCAGTGTTCAGCTGTCATAATTTTAGTGATAAAAAGAAGGTACTGTTATGCATTGCTCAATTCAAACAATTGCTTAAATTTGGTGGGATAAATTGATGTTAAAGTAGGAAAAGAAACCTTAAGGCACCAATTGATTCATGGTACGAGTTCAAAGAGTCCATGAGGAAGCGTTTTGATATGAACCAAGAGACATCAATCATACAATATGCTTCAATGAAGATGTGGAGAAAAGGTTATCAAAATAATCAAAAGATGTTTCAATTCATGCTACATTGAAGAAGAATAAAGTTTGATTGT
>NW_019268699.1:1755-2002 GCF_002738365.1 Cucurbita moschata
TCGGTTACATTTACATAATGGCTAATTATGGCCATAAAGTGTGAATGTTACAACTTTTGGAATGCCTTTAATAGTTTCATTTTGAGGCTATATAAAGCCATCTATGTTGTATTTGTAATCAAGACTTAGAAGATATATCAAAAGAAGCATTTGTGCTTTTCTTTAGCCAATGGCTAAGTTTCTTTGCAACTCTATGTAGTTTAGGTTGCATGTAGAATCATTCAAGCTCGATATGATCAATCTTGCT
>NW_019268699.1:2060-2809 GCF_002738365.1 Cucurbita moschata
CTAGACATGATCGATCTTGCTTCTGGAGTGATTCGAATCTCAAACAAAGTGTTCTTGGCTTGAGATATTCGATCGACAAGGTAATCCGAATCTTATTCCCCTTGTAGTTGATTCCTTATCTTATCACGTTTTGTTCCACAATATTTTCAACGGGACATGGCGCAAAAGCTTCAAGCATTGAAACAAGGACGCAAATCTGTGGAAGATTATTATAAGGAGATGGATACATTGATGGATCGACTTGATCTCGATAAGGACATGGAGGCTCTCATGGCGCGGTTTCTTAATGGGTTAAACACAGAGATTGCAGACAAGACTGATTTACAGCCTTATTCTAATATTGAGGAGTTGTTGCACATTGCAATTAAGATCGAGAGGCAAATCCAACGAAGGTCTCAACGGTATTCTTCTAAAACTTTTCCCAATTCTACTTCTACATGGAAAAAGAATAGTAAGAACATTGATTATAAGCATAGAAATCAAGAGATTAATGAGAAGCCTCAAGCTAAATTTGAGAAAGGGGAGAGTTCTAAAACAGGGAAAGAAAAAGTAGAAAAGTCTAATGTTCGAAATAGAGATTTAAAGTGTTGGAGATGTCAAGGGGTAGGACACTATAGTAGAGATTGCCCAAATGCAAGAATTATGACCATCAAGGAGGGAGAAATTGTTACGGATGTTTCAATTCATACTACATTGAAGAAGAATAAAGTTTGATTGTTGTAAATTTTGGGTGGGTTATAATTTAGAGT
>NW_019268699.1:2946-16803 GCF_002738365.1 Cucurbita moschata
ATATATCAAAAGAAGCATTTGTGCTTTTCTTTAGCCAATGGCTAAGTTTCTTTGCAATTCTATGTAGTTTAGATTGCATGTAGAATCATTCAAGCTCGACATGATCAATCTTGCTTGTGGAGTGATTCGAATCTCAAACTAGTGTTCTTGTCTTGAGATATTTGATCAACTAGAATCATTGAAGCTAGACATGATCGATCTTGCTTCTGGAGTGATTCGAATCTCAAACAAAGTGTTCTTGGCTTGAGATATTCGATCGACAAGGTAATCCGAATCTTATTCCCCTTGTAGTTGATTCCATATCTTATCATTTGGTATCAGAGCTTCAGGCTCAAGATCGGATATATGTTTCCTTTGCGTTTCTTCTCAATTTGATTTTTATTTATTTTCATCTTTTTAGTTTTTAATCGACCCAAAGTTCAAAATTCAATCTTTGCTCTATTTAAAATTTTGAGAGGTGAGAATGAGAGCTTCATTTGTGTAAATGAGTGCAAACAGAGTGGCCTAAAATTCCTTGAGTATATACACGTGAGAGAGTGTTGTGAGGTCCTTTGTATTTCCATAACTTATTTTTTGCAGCAAAGTTTCACAAATAGATTCGAGGACGAATCCTCTTGAAGAAGTGGAGAATGATATGAACCAAGAGACATCAATCATACAATATGCTTCAATGAAGATGTGAAGAAAAGGTTGTCAAAATTATCAAAAGATGTTTCAATTCATGCTACATTGAAGAAGAATAAAGTTTGATTGTTGTAAATTTTGGGTGGGTTATAATTTAGAGTTATTGTGTTTTAAGACTTTTTATTTAATTTCGGTTACATTTACATAATGGCTAATTATGGCCATAAAGTGTGAATGTTACAACTTTTGGAATGCCTTTAATAGTTTCATTTTGAGGCTATATAAAGCCATCTATGTTGTATTTGTAATAAGACTTAGAAGATATATCAAAAGAAGCATTTGTGCTTTTCTTTAGCCAATGGCTAAGTTTCTTTGCAACTCTATGTAGTTTAGGTTGCATGTAGAATCATTCAAGCTCGACATGATCAATCTTGCTTGTGGAGTGATTCGAATCTCAAACAAGTGTTCTTGTCTTGAGATATTTGATCAACAAGAATCATTGAAGCTAGACATGATCGATCTTGCTTCTGGAGTGATTCGAATCTCAAACAAAGTGTTCTTGGCTTGAGATATTCGATCGACAAGGTAATTCGAATCTTATTCCCCTTGTAGTTGATTCCTTATCTTATCATTTGGTATCAGAGCTTCAGGCTCAAGATCGGATATATGTTTCCTCTGCTTTCTTCTCAATTTAATTTTTATTTATTTTCATCTTTTTAGTTTTTAATCGACCCAAAGTTCAAAATTCAATCTTTGCTCTATTTAAAATTTTGAGAGGTGAGAATGAGAGCTTCATTTGTGTAAATGAGTGCAAACAGAGTGGCCTAAAATTCCTTGAGTATATACACGTGAGAGAGTGTTGTGAGGTCCTTTGTATTTCCATAACTTATTTTTTGCAGCAAAGTTTCACAAATAGATTCGAGGACGAATCCTCTTGAAGAAGTGGAGAATGATATGAACCAAGAGACATCAATCATACAATATGCTTCAATGAAGATGTGAAGAAAAGGTTGTCAAAATTATCAAAAGATGTTTCAATTCATGCTACATTGAAGAAGAATAAAGTTTGATTGTTGTAAATTTTGGGTGGGTTATAATTTAGAGTAATTTAGAGTTATTGTATTTTAAGACTTTTTATTTAATTTCGGTTACATTTACATAATGGCTAATTATGGCCATAAAGTGTGAATGTTACAACTTTTGGAATGCCTTTAATAGTTTCATTTTGAGGCTATATAAAGCCATGTTTGTTGTATTTGTAAGGAAGACTTAGAAGATATATCAAAAGAAGCATTTGTGCTTTTCTTTAGCCGATGACTAAGTTTATTTGCAACTCTATGTAGTTTAGGTTGCATGTAGAATCATTCAAGCTCGACATGATCAATCTTGCTTGTGGAGTGATTCGAATCTCAATCAAGTGTTTGAGATATTTGATCAACAAGAATCATTGAAGCTAGACATGATCGATCTTGCTTCTGGAGTGATTCGAATCTCAAGCAAAGTGTTCTTTGCTTGAGATATTCGATCAACAAGGTAATCCGAATCTTATTCCCCTTGTATTGATTCCTTATCTTATCACCTTTTAATCAACATTCGTTAACTACTAGGACACTCCACTATAGCCTAATAGTTGGACTCTCCTCACTATAGATATATTTCTATCCATTTGATATAACCATGTAAGCGATCCTTCACAGGTTGTTCGTAACTAGAGCTGGGTCAATTTATTGATTTTACCTCTAAAGTTACTTGATATGTGGAAATTACTACAAGGGGAGTAAGATTCGGATTACCTTGTTGATCGAATATCTCAAGGCAAGAACATTGTTTGAGATTCAAATCACTCCACAAGCAAGATCGATCATGTCTAGACTTGTTGATCAAATATCTCAACACAAGCACTTATTTGAGATTCGAATCACTCCACAAGCAAGATTGATCATGTCGAGCTTGAATGATTCTACATGCAACCTAAACTCATAGAATTGCAAAGAAACTTAGCCTAGCACAAATGCTTCTTTTACTATATTTTTCAAGTCTTCTTACAAATACAACATACATGGCTTTATATAGCCTCAAAATGAAACTACTAAGGCATTCCAAGACTTAACATTCATACTTAATGGCCGTAATTAGCCATTATGTAATTGTAACCTAAAATAAATTAAAAGTCTTAAAATACATTAATGAAATACAATAACTCTAAATTACTCTAAATTGTAATCCACCAAAAATTTAAAACATGAAACTTCATTCCTCTTCAATGTGGCATGAATTGAAATATCTTTTGATAATTTCACCAATATTTTCTTCACATCTTCATTGAAGCATATTGTATGATTGATGTCTCTTGGTTCATATCATTTATGTCTATTGGTTCATATCATGAATTGAAATTCCTCTACTCGCGCTTGATCGCCTCTGCCGCCTCACTTTTCACTTGCAGTAGGATCAGCCACATGAAGCAGTTTTTGTCATCGACGCAGCGGGAGGAAGAGGGTCTTGCCGCCTAATAAGGCAACCCTAATCCTCAACCCAACGATCCAAGCTTTTGTTGAAGCAAGAACCCTTGAATCAAAGTAATTAACACCTCCTTATACGAAATTTGGATCAACCAAGAGATAAGGCTAGAATTAGATTACCTCTTACGATCGAAAATCTAGAAGCAAGATTTGAAAACTTTGTTCTAAATTGAGTCACTCCACAATCAAACTTGATCAAGGCTTAATTGAATGGCTCGGGTGCAATTCTACTACAATAATTGCTTGAAACTTAGAAATGGCAAATATGATGCTCGGATTTCAAAGGGAAACATCTCAATTTGAGATCTGAATTACATTCATCCACGAATCTGAATTTTACATAACATATTGTGGGTATTTATAGTCTCCCAAAAAAGACGTTTGTGGACGGGATTTATTCGAGACGTTTGTGGATGGGATTTATTCCCGATGCCCTTTAATCTCCACAAAAGAATAAGTCAAATTGACAATTTGACTTTTACATAATTTATGAAATTAAACATAGTTATTTCTAACAAATGTTGATGTGCTTGAGTGGCTAATGTGACAGGTTTGAAATCAATTGGGCTCTCCACGCGTCGGTTTGAATTTTGTTGTTGACATATTTTTTGAATCTTCATGACATTGTTTGAATCTTCTTGCCAATAGGTTCATTTAGAACACCGTGATTCCTATCATCTTACCCCTCTTCAGAAGGATTCGTCCTCGAATCAGAAAAAATCATCACCTTCTTTCCTTCACCTCCTTTTGAAATGTTTTGATCAAATCTGCATGCTTCACTCACAAAAATATTAGAAGGAAATTAGAAGGAATAGGAAGCAAATGAAGTGTATTAAATCCATAAACTACTTTCTTAAAGAATAAGTCAGCAGTATGCTTTGCATTATCCATTTCGACTCATTTTAATAAATATATCTTGTCACAACAAAAATACAATCTTTACCATTTTTAGTGTGCAGTAAACCAAGAACAAATTGTATAGATATATTAGTCCAATGTTTGTTAGTTACATTCAAAGGAGTGATTCGAATCTCAAACAAAGTGTTCTTGGCTTGAGATATTCGATCAACAAGGTAATCCGAATCTTATTCCCCTTGTATTGATTCCTTATCATATCAAGAGACAAATCATTGTGGAGTTCGTATGCACTAGGGAGCAACATGCGGATATTTTAACAAAGGCCCTAATAAGGGCTAAGTTTGCAGAGATGCGAGATGGTGGAACCATAGTTCCATCAACATAGCCCAACATGTCTTGACTATCAGGAGAGGGATAAGTTGGCTTTTCAAAGAAGATAATTGTTGAAAGAAAGTTTGATGGCGATCATATGGATTAGATTATTGAAAGGAAGAAGATGATAAGAGAATTCGGAAGTCATTGAGAAGAAAGGATCAAGGTTGTTAAACCGAAGGGGCTCTGATACCATGAGAATATTTGCTAAAACCACCACACCTAAATGGTGATGAAAGTTCTCTATTTATAATCATTTTCAAAAAAGAGAACGGTGGTAAATTACAGATGATATGGAATGAACAATAAATTGATATAATATAATTGCCTATAATAAAAGGGCAAATATGATACCTACGTAAGCCGCAATGGCAATGGAACACATATATCTAGATATTTGCCTAAAATAAATAGTCAAATATGATACATATGGTAAATCATAAGTTAAGACTAAATATCCTTAAAAACTTCTCCCACCTCTGGGGGAGTTTGGTCAATAATTTTTATTTTCACCACTCACGGACGCAAGGTTTCATCCTATTTCTTTTGGGGTTCATTGATACTAAGATCGAACAATCATTCAGTGATAGCATAGACCGTGGAAAGGTTCTGAACTCTTTGTTCGTAGAGCTTGGTTTTCGTCCACGACTTCGGAACCTCAATAAAATTGAAGATCTTGTGTGATATGAACCAAGAGACATCAATCATACAATATGCTTCAATGAAGATGTGGAGAAAAGGTTATCAAAATAATCAAAAGATGTTTCAATTCATGCTACATTGAAGCATATTGTATGATTGATGTCTCTTGGTTCATATCATTGTGTGTCTTGAACATATCAAGAATATCTAACATAAGGTCAGAAAACTACTTAACGTAGTCTTGGATACTTCAAGAAGACTTTCCATGTACCTCGATCACTCTATTTATCTATATTTGCATGTTCATGCAAATTTGAGATTACCAAACTTTGACACTCAAAATTTCACTCAAATTTGTGGGATTATGAGCATGTAAGTTTGAATAACCAAATTTTGTCACTCAAAATTCCACTCAAATTTGTGGGATTGTTGGCAAACATGCAAGTTTGTTACCATATATTGACACTCAATATTCCACTAACTCAAACATGTATTTTTCCATTAAGTGAAGTCAATATTTTGACTTTCTCTATTTTAATTCACCAATTAATTTAAATAATTAATACCAAATCAAAATAATCTTAAATTATTAATTAAACAATTTAATTAATATTTAACATTAAATCAAATGTCAATCCCAATCAATTCCATCACATATTGATTATGAATCCGTATTCATAATTAAAATATTTAAATCTTATTTAAATATCTTCAATTCTCTCATTTTGTTTAATTCGTAATTAAATCAAAATGCAGTTAAATATATCGTATATATTTAGTGATCACATTGTTTATGTCATATACAAAAGTGGGCCACATCCATAGTGTTCCCAGGATAAGTACTCAGCCTTATCCCTGTACTATAGATCATTTTGACTATATACTTGAACTTGATCCATAATTATGTCTCTACATATAGTTCAAGTAATCATACTATAGGCAGAGTAATTTTAGTTTATTGGATTTAGATTAATGATCATAAAATTTACTTTATTCAATAACGATCTTTACTGAATAAACATCAATAATAATTTTACTGAAAATACAATATGTTTTTGTTTACAAACTATGAGTTTTAGAACATAAAACCCAACAAACTCCCACTTGGACTAAAACTCTAGTGGGGTTTTATGTTGAGTAGAGAGGAAGACATAAATACAATAAACTAGGGCATCACGTACCCATGTTTTTTCTCCCACTTGCCCTAGATTACATAGCTCGTAGTTCTAGACTCACTAGGTGCCCTTCAAACACTTTAGCCGTGAGGAGTTTTGTAAATGGATCAACAATGTTGTGCTCTGAAGCTATCTTTGTGACGATCACATCTCCTCGTTGCACAATCTCCCTTATGAGATGATATTTGCACTCAATATGCTTTCTTCGCTTATGGCTTCTTAGTTCTTTAGAATTTGCAATTGCTCCACTATTATCACAATAAAGAGTGATAGACAAATGCATATTTGGAACAATTTCCAAATCAGTTAAGAACTTCCTAAGCCATACTGATTCTTTCGCTGGTTCACAAGCAACAACATACTCAGCCTCCATGGTGGAATCAGCAATGCAACCTTGCTTTATGCTTCTCCATATTATTGCTCCTCCGTTCAGAGTGAAAACAGATCTCGATGTCGATTTCCTTGAATAGATATCGGTCTGAAAATATGAGTCAGTGTACCCTATAAGGATCAGATCCTTAGCATCGTACATTAGCATATTGATACGATAAGGAATCACTACAAGGGGAGTAAGATTCGGATTACCTTGTCGATCGAATATCTCAAGTCAAGAACACTTGATTGAGATTCGAATCACTCCACAAGCAAGATCGATCATGTCTAGCTTGAATGATTCTTGTTGATCAAATATCTCAACACAAGAACACTTGTTTGAGATTCGAATCACTCCACAAGCAAGATTGATCATGTCGAGCTTGAATGATTCTACATGCAACCTAAACTACATAGAGTTGCAAAGAAACTCAGCCATTGGCTAAGAAAAAGCACAAATGCTTCTTTTAATATATTTTCCAAGTGTACCTTACAAATATAACATACAAGGCTTTATATAGCCTCAAAATGAAAAAGGCATTACAAAAGTTGTAACATTCACACTTTATGGCCATAATTAGCCATTATGTAAATGTAACCGAAATTAAATAAAATGTCTTAAAATACAATAACTCTAAATTATAACCCACCCAAAATTTACAACCATCAAACTTTATTCTTCTTCAATGTAGCATGAATTGAAACATCTTTTGATAATTTTGACAACCTTTTCTTCACATCTTCATTGAAGCATATTGTATGATTGATGTCTCTTGGTTCATATCACATATAGTCCCTCGTTCTTCTAAGATACATGAAGATATTTTTAACGGCAGTCCAATGAGCATGTCTCGGATTGGACCGATATCTGCTGACAATTCCCACAACATAGTATATGTCGGATCGGGTACACAACATGGCATACATCAGACTACAGACTCCTGATGCATAGGGAATATGTCTCATATCTTCAACTTCTTGAGGTGTCTTAGGACTTTGTTCCTTCTACAAATGAACTCGGTACCTGAAAGGTAATAATCCTTTCTTGGAGTCTTGCATCTTATATCGAACCAACATTTTGTCGATGTACGATGCCTAAGACAATGCTAGTGTTTTGTTCTTGCGATTCCGAACAATTTGGATTCTAAGAACAAATTGAGACTCTCTCAAATCTTTCATTTGGAATTGTGTCGCTGGCCAATGCTTAATGTCAATTAGAAATCCCACATAACGTACAACACCAGGAAAACTACTGTAGAGTTGACTATCTTCTTGTAAATACAAGATTCGTGAACATTCTGTTTAAAGCCATAAGATTTGATAGCAGTATCAAACCTTATAACCAAGATCGAGATGCTTGTTTCAACCCATAAATGAATCTTTTAAGCTTGCAAACCTTTTGCTCGTTATCCTATTCGATGAACCCCTCTAGTTGAGCCATATAGATACTCTTCTCAAGATTGCCATTTAGAAAGGCAATCTTGATAGCCATTTGCAAAATTTCATAATCATAAAATGTGGGAATGGACAAGAGTATTCTAATTGATTTAAGCATAGCAACGGGAGAGAAGGTTTCTTCATAGTCCACCCCCTCTCTTTGGGTATAACCCTTTTCTACAAGTCAAAGTTTAAAGGTCTGTACCTTACCAGCTTGGTATCGTTTCCTCTTGGAGATCCATTTGCAACCAATAGGTTTTACCCCATCTGGTTGATCTACAAGTTCCCAGACTGAATTGAAGTACATTGACTCCATTTCAAGATTCATGGCTTTGATCCACTGATCTCTATCTTCATCATTCATTGCCTGTTTATAGGTCAATGGATCCTCAACACCATCATCAGGTATGATGACCTATGTTTTTGCCAAACCCAAGTAACAATCGGGTTGAGTTATAACCCTCTCACTACGTCGAGACATTCTCAACTCTTGAGAAGGATGTGATTGACTAGAAGTGCGAGCTCCATCAACAACTGATATGAACCAAGAGACATCATTCATACAATATACTTCAATGAAGATGTGAAGAAAATGTTGTCAAAATTATCAAAAGAGGTTGCAATTCATGTCACATTAAGAGGAATGAAGTTTGATGGTTATAAATTTTGGGTGGGTTACAATTTAGAGTAATTTAGAGTTATTGTATTTTAAGACATTTTATTTACTTTAGGTTATATTTACATAATGGCTAATTATGGTCATTAAGTATGAATGTTACAACTTTTGGAATGCCTTTAATAGTTTCGTTTTGAGGCTATATAAAGTCATGTATGTTGTATTTGTAAGGTAGACTTGGAAAATATAGTAAAAGAAGTATTTGTGCTTTTCTTTAGCCAATGGCTAAGTTTCTTTGCAACTCTATATATTTAGGTTGCATGTAGAATCATTCAAGCTCGACATGATCAATCTTGCTTGTGGAGTGATTCGAATCTCAATCAAGTGTTCTTGTCTTAAGATATTTGATCAACAAGAATCATTGAAGCTAGACATGATCGATCTTGCTTCTGGAGTGATTTGAATCTCAATCAAGTGTTCTTGCCTTGAGATATTCGATCAACAAGATAATCCGAATCTTATTCCCCTTGTATTGATTCTTTATCTTATCAACAACTCATGTTGAAGGACAAGCTTGATCAACAACTCTTGTTGTTTTATTAGTAGCTTCTTTAGAAATCTCACTCAATACTAGTTTGCTGCGAGATTGATGATTTCTTACGTGGTCTTCCTCTAAGAATGTAGCGTTTGTTGATACAAACATTCTATTTTCTTGAGGGTCATAAAACAGACCACCTTTCGTCTCTTTGGGTTATCATACGAATAGGCATAATTTTGAACGACGTTCTAATTTCTTGGGGTTTTAAACCAACACGTGCTGGGCATCCCCAAATCCTGAAGTGACGTAAACTACCTTTACGCCCTCTCCATAACTCATAAGGTGTTTCTGAAACACTCTTAGAAGGAACCATGTTCAAAATTTATGCAGTAGCCTCCACTGCATATCCCAAAAACGAATCAGGTAATTGAGCGAAACTCATCATAGACCGAACCATGTCTAACAGAGTTCTATTTCTCCTTTCTGTTACACCTTTCTGTTGAAGCATACCAGGGGCTGAGAGTTGAAACATGATTCCATGTTCTATCATATAGTCCTGGAATCTTAAGTCTATATACTCTCCGCCTCGATCTGATCGAAGTGTTTTAATAATTTTTCCTAATAGATTCTTAACCTCAGTCTTATACTCTCTGAACTTTTCAAGAGCTTTGGACTTGTGATGCATTAGGTAAAGATAGCCATACCTTGAATAATCATCAATAAAACTGATGAAATATTCGTACCCTCCTCATGCTTTGACATTCATTGGACCACAGAGACCTTGTATGCACGAGTTCTAAGGTTTCTTTGGCTCTATAACCTTTTTCGGAAAAAATGTCGTTTAGTCATTTTACCCTCAAGACAGGACTCACATAGAGCTAAATAGTTGTCTTCTAATCTAACTTAATCTCTCAATCCTGTTGAGATTAATGTGGCCTAGTCTTAAGTGCCAAAGATGGGTATTAGGAGAAATCTTTGGTCGTTTATTTTGAGTTTTAGATGTTTTAAACATCTCAGTATTTAAAATAGTTTTTGTTTCGCTCGGTTTTAACATATATAAGTTGTTTTCTAGTTTTGCAGAAAAAATATGAATACCTCTTTTGAAAATGAACACTTCATTGATTTCAAAAGTATTTTGTACAATTGTTCTAATAAACAAGAGATAGATATTAGATTTATTTTCATTCCATGAACAAAAAGTACATTATCTAATATAATGAATCTATCTCTGAAAAACAACTTTAAATTTCCTACTGATCTTGCTGAGACAAATTCTCCTGTTCCAACCCTGAGTGTTATCTCGCCTTCCGCAAGCATTCTCCAGGAACTAATTTTCTGAAAAAAGAAAAAAAAAAAGAACAAATATGATTAGTGACCCCTGAATCCAGTATTCAAGTTGAGTGATCATACTCTACTAAATATATTTCTACAGTGGATTGGTTTTGGTATTTAACACTTATAACATACTGGTAATGCATGAAACATGCTTAGCCTATGGCGAGATTTTAAATCTGTATGACATACTTTATACAGATACATTTTCTATTTAATTAAAACATACATTCACAATGCATAATTAATTAAACACACTAAAGTGGATTGGTTTTGCCATTTTTAAAGCACGCAATTAACTAAATTATTACATTAATAATTAAAAATAACTTGAACCGCTCCTGAGGATCACGAACTGGTCAAACCATCCCTTAAAATGTTGAACCGGACCTCAACCAGCAGAAAAAACACCCAAACCGCCTCTTCCATCTTCTTCTTTGGTTAAGCTTGCTTTTGTTTCCATTATTGATCAATTACAACCTAAAATGAACTCTAATGACTCCATAAAAATTACAGACATTTCTTCCTTCATTAAAGCCCATACACATTAGGCCAATTACAATAATTGTATCAAAGAGAAGCATAAAGAAAATGCCAAAACCATAAACATCTACTTTAGCAACCACAAAATTTCATTCAATAAAATGGTACTCACCATGCTCAAATTAATGTAAATAAAGTGCCTAAAACTTGCTCTGATACCAATTGATGGTGTTAATATAACACATGCGGAAGCAATTTGGATCTTAGGCTGTAACAACCTAAAATAATGATAATATGTATTTTGTATTTATGTGTTGTGTGTTTGATGATGATGATGATGATGATGATGATGATGATGATAATAATAATAATAATAATAATAATAATAATAATGATAATACTAATAATAAACAAATAAAAACATAATAAATAAAAAACGAAGCAGCTGCGTCAAGCAGCTGCTGTAAAGGGGGATGAGGGGCGGCGGACGCGTAGCTGGAGGTGTGGGATGGATGAGTGGATGATTAGAGGATGTGGAAGCGTATTAGGGCTTGATTAGGCTTTAAAAAGGAAGAAAAACGAAGAATGGTGATTAGCGAAAACCCAGAAAAACAGAGGAGGAAATTTTTGAGAATTCGAGTTTTGGTTGCTTAAAATTGGACATCAATCGAGGGTAAAGGAAGAGGGGTTGTTGCTGAGGAATCATTTGAGGAAGGGGATACGGCCACGAGCTGAATAGGACAGTGATTCGAAGGTAACGAAAAACCCATATCACCAAACCTTTAAATCTCGATATCTTGATTCATACTGCATAATAAGTTATGAAATAAGGCTTGTTAGAACCGTAGTTAGAAGATCTATAAAGTTGTAGAAGAAATCAGAACGAAATTCGAGCTGTAAAGATGAAATTTTTGCTTCGGGACACAACGGGTATTAAAGGAAAAGATTGGGAAAAATTGCAGGGAGGAGAGGTTGAAGACGAGCGCGTGAAGGACACGCGAGGTGCGTGGGAGGCCGCGAGTGGAAGTGCGATTGTGCGCGGATCAGGCGCGTGAGAAACGAACCCCGACCTTGTGTTGGCGCGTGAGGGCGCATGAGAAGGTATTTTGGCTCCCGGTTTGTCCCGTTCGACTCCTTTTGACCTGTCCTATCAAAATTGGTCTATACTTATGTTGAAATTGATAAAATATAGGTCTAATAGGAAGGAATTGTGTTGAAATACTATTAAACGTACATTCAAGGGGGAAAAGGAGTTCGCAACCAAGTAAGTAGCGTATCGACCTTTGAACTAGTTCTTAACTTGTTTTACAACATGTGAGTATGTTGTTTACCTGATTAAGAGCTTAATATGTTATGATGAGCTTTGATGATATTTAGTGTTTATTGTATATTATGACTGCTTGCCTGTGATGTAAGCATGATATAAATGATTGTCAGAATGTTCTATGTGTTGATCATGATACATGTATGAAAGCATGCAGTAACTGTGAGTATGTTATTGTAACACCCGCTTATCGTCAACGCGATTAACAGGAGTTAACATCGACAATATTAAGAGACTCTGATATCCAATCATAAAATTTGAAGTATTTCTAAAAACACCCAGTAAAATATTTAAAAAAAAACAGTACTTTAAAAAAAAACTTAAAACGACTAAGATAAATTCTTGACAACGGAAACATAATTACATAACAGACCCAGAGCTGATGTTTTCAGCATCTGCCAGAAGACATACAAGGTGTATCTCATTTGTTGAGTCATACAAATCTCGCAAACTTCGCATTTTGGGTTGTCATGGTTCATCTTTATCATCAGAAATTTTGGAGTCTGTTGGTGCAGCGACTGATGATTCTCCAACTTCTATATTGACTTCCATCGAATTGTTCCAGTCCTATTCGCTTGCTTCATTTATTTGCACGTCGCGACTCACTATCACCATCTTGCGAATCGGGTCAAGTAGTTTGTATCATTTTGTCTTCTCATCATATCCAATAAAGATATACCTTTTGGTTTTGTCTTCGTGATATGAATTCAACTGCTGACCCTTTGCATGTACCCGAAGGACCGATTACAAGAATCAAGGTTAAGAAGATTCAAGAGGCCTATACATTGCATCTTCACAAGCTAGCTAGTGTACAGGTTGAAACAAAGACTTTTGAGCCCAAAAATCTTTATAGCATTAGCATATCAAATCAAGAAGATAATGAAGTGGCTGATATTGGAAAATAATTAGAAGACTTGCCTTTGGTAGTTGAACTACCAATTAAGACAATTTATTAATGTCTTCTTTGCTTCAATTTATATTTAATAGCATTTATTAATAGTTTGTATGAATTACCTTATATTCTTCAATTTGCATTTAATAGCATTTATTAGTGGTTGGTGGCTGGACTTTATTTTGTTAGGGTTATCTTTTGGGCCTATTTAAAGGCATGTAATACTCATGTTTGAGGGATTTTGGTTGAATACAGAAAAAACCTTTGTGTTTTCTTGATACCCTTTTGGTGTTATTCTTTTTCAAATCTTGAAGGTTTGATGTTTAAACCGATTCATTGAATTAGTTTTGATCAAGCTAATTCTGGAGTGAATTGTCTTGGTATCTAAGAGTGACCATCATAGATTCCAAGTTCGATCTAAGAGTCATTCATCTTCTAACCAGCTCTTGGTTGGAATCAATCCGTTAAGTTAGCTTTCTCTGTGAGCATTTTGCAAGGATTCTAGAAGTACCTCTAGCTTTGCAAATTCTAGCATTGTAGGCGCTTATCATTTGGTATCAGAGCATTTGGTCGACGTTCTTTGGCCGCTCTAGAGGTGAAATATTTTTATTGTTATTTTTTTTGTATCAATTTTTTTTCTCTCTCAGATTATCGAAAAAAGAAAAAAAAA
>NW_019268699.1:16953-31419 GCF_002738365.1 Cucurbita moschata
AGACCTCCCTTATATGTTGTGCAAAGTTGAGGTTCAAGAAAGAGATGAATTAAATGCACTTTAAGTTGCATTTAATGAACTCCGCTGAATTTATCAAATAGTCCAAGGATGACTAATAAGCACATTTTATTATTTGCATTATTTAATTATAGTTTAACTATTTGTTTGTCATATTTAAACTAGTTTTAAATATAGGAGTTAAGGTTATATTGTAACCCACATAGGTTACTATATTCCACCATTAACTAGCCATTTAAATATGGAGGTTATGGGTATTTCTCATTACTAGCCCATTTAATTTGGGAGTTATGTATGACATAGGTTAAGGTTGTAAAGGCTATATAAAGCCTTCTTTTCTTTGATTAGACATCAGATTTTGGAATTAAGAATAGAATTTCTATTTTAGCTTTGTTAAGAACTAAACTTTCTTTGCAAATTCTTGTGTTTAGAACTTGCATGTAGAGTCATTCAAGTGGTATTGATCAAACCTCTTGTGGAGTGATTCGAATCACGAGTTTAGAAACGAGTTTTCTTTACTCTTGATCTTGATCATCAAGGTAATCCGTTTCATACTTTTCCTTGGGTTGATTTCCATATCAATATCTCTGCTACGCAAAGATCTCACTTCCCGTGCTAAAATTTTCATGGGCTGTTCTTCGTAGCTTAAGTCCTCCTTTAACTCCAAATCTTCATAATGAAGAATATGCCTAGGGTCTGCAACATACCTCCTCAGAATCGAAACATGAAAAACATTATGTACAGCATCCAACACTGGTGGTAATGTCAATCTATAGGCTACTGGGCCAACTCTTTCAAGGATCTCAAAAGGTCCAATAAAACGTGGACTAAGCTTCCCCTTTCTACCAAATCGCAAAACACCACGAACTGGTGCAATCTTCAGGAACACATGATCCCCCTACCTCAAACTCTAGGTCCTTCCTTCTGATATCTGCATAACTCTTCTGACGACTTTGGACGGTCAAAATTCTCTTCTTAATCTTCTGAATCGCCTCATTGGTCGTTCGTAACAAATCTGAACCTAATAGCGGTTTACTACCTACCTTCTCTCAATAAATTGGAGTTCGACACCTCCGTCCATAAAGTGCTTCAAAAGGAGCCATCTGGATGGTTGCCTGATAACTATTATTATAGGCAAATTCCACCAAATATAGGTAGGTGTCCCAACTGCCAGCAAAATCAAGTACACATGCACGCAACATGTCCTCGAGAATTTGATTTAATCTCTCTGTCTGTCCATTAGTCTGAGAATGGAACGCTGTACTAAACTTCAGTTGTGTACCAAGGGCTTCCTGAAGACTCTTCCAGAATCGAGAAGTAAACCGCGTATCCCTATCTGACACAACAGAAACTGGTACACCATGCAACCTTACAATCTCCTTTAAATACAATTGTGCCCACTTGTCAACCGAATATGTAGACTTACCCGGTATAAAATGGGCTGTCTTAGTTAATCTATCCACAATGACCCATATCACTGTAAACCCTAACTGGGTTCTAGGTAGTCCTGTAATGAAATCCATAGTCACTTCTTCCCACTTCCACTGAGGCACATTTAAAGGTTGCAATAATCCAGCTGGTTTTTGTCTAGGTGCCTTAACTTGTTGACAAGTTAAGCACCTACTCACACATTCAGCAACATCTTTCTTCATCCCAGGCCACCAAAAGCATGTTTTCAAATCTTGATACATCTTTGTGGCACCTGGATGTACAGTATAGGGCAACTCATGCGCCTCAGATAGAATCTTCCTCTTGATCTCTATATCGTTTGGCACACAAGTTCGGTTCTGCCACTTCAAACATCCATCACCCGTTATCCAGAAATCCTTGATTTGTTCAGTTTCAAGTTGCCTCACAACTTTTGAAAAATAAGGGTCTCTTTGCTGACCCCGAATAATTTGTTCCTGCAACGTCGAACAAATAGTCATAAGAGCTAGCTGAGCTGCCGCTTTCCTGACCAAGACAGCTATCTGGGCTCGTTCAAATTCCATCTGAATGTTGTGTTGTCTCGTTAGCATTGCAAATGAGTGAGCTGTCTTACGACTCAAGGCATCAGCTACCACATTGGCTTTACCAGGATGATGTAGGATCTCCAAATCATAATCTTTTACCAACTCCAACCACCGACGTTGCCTCATGTTGAGCTCTTTCTGGGTGAACAGATATTTAAGACTCTTATGATCCGTATATACTTGTATCCTCTCACCGTACAGATAATGTCTCCATATCTTCAGAGCAAACACCACAGCAGCTAATTCTAAATCATGAGTTGGGTAATTGCGTTCATAATCCTTTAATTGCCGAGAGGCATAAGCAATAACTCTCCCGTTTTGCATAAGTACGCACCCCAACCCATGCTTAGAGGCATCACTATAAATTACTAGGTTCCCAGTACCGTCAGGTACAATAAGCACTGGGGCTGACGCTAATCTTTCCTTGAGTTCCTGAAAACTACTATCACAAGCTCGACTCCAATCAAATTTCTTCCCTTTTCGGGTTAACTGAGTCAGTGGTGCGGCAATTCTTGCGAAGTCTTTAATAAAGCGCCTGTAATATCCGGCTAAACCCAGAAAACTTCTCACCTCAGTAACTGTAGTTGGTCGAACCCAACCTATAACTGCCTCCACCTTTGCTGGATCAATAGTTATACCATCCTTGGATACCACATGACCAAGGAATACTACCTTTTGAAGCCAAAACTCGCATTTTGAGAACTTGGCATATAATCTTTGTTTACGTAGAACCAACAAAACCTTCCTCAAATGTTCTGCATGTTCATCGTTTGTCTTGGAATAAACCAAGATATCATCAATGAACACAATGACAAAAGAATCCAGAAAATCCTGGAATACCCGATTCATCAGCTCCATAAACACTGCAGGGGCATTAGTCAAGCCAAAGGACATCACAACAAACTCATAATGCCCATACCGAGTACGAAAAGCTGTCTTCGGTATGTCATCTTCTTTGACTCTTATCTGGTGATAACCAGAACGAAGATCAATCTTCGAAAATACCGCTGCCCCTTGAAGCTAGTCAAACAAGTCATCAATTCGCGGCAAGGGAATACTTATTTTTAATTGTCACCTTATTCAGCTCCCTATAGTCAATGCAGAGACGGAGTGTACCGTCCTTCTTTTTCACAAACAGCACTGGAGCTCCCCATGGTGACACACTAGGTCGTATGAATCCCTGGTTCAACAATTTCTGTAATTGCAACTTCAACTCTTTCAATTCCGCGGGAGCCATCCTATAAGGAGCTTTAGAGATAGGTGTTGTCCTTGGTTCTAGTTCAATACCAAAGTTGACTTCCCGCTCTGGTGGTAAACCAGGTAATTTATCAGGGAAAACATCCAGGAATTCATTCACTACAGGTACAGTTGATACATCTGTATCCACTCGTCCCACTTCTACCACACTAGCCAGGAATGCCACAGCACCGTGACCAATTAACTTCCTAGCCTTCAAAGCAGTAATTGTCTTGGGAATACTTCCCAGCTTCGTACCCTGAAACCGGAAGCTCTTTCCCATCGAGGGGTGAAAAACTATCTCCTTCTTATAACAATCAATACTGGCATGATGAGCAGACAGCCAATCCATGCCCAAAATAATATCGTAATCATACATATCTAGCACCATTAACAACACGTCTAATGGTTGGCCGGATACTTCTACTTTATTCAGTTTCACCTTTTCATGGGTCATCAATATGACTCCTGCAGGTGTAGAAACTAAAATCTCATAACCTAAAGGCTCTACTTCAAGTCGGGCTTGACAGACAAACGATAATGATATAAAAGAATGCGTCGAGCCAGAATCGAATACAGTATAAGCAAAATAGCCAGATATGGGTAAAGTACCTGTCACCACCGTGCTGGCATCCCCCGCTGCCTTGCTTGTCGTGGCAAAGGCTTTACCTCGAGCCTGAGGATGTTCCTCGGCACTCAACTGACCCCCTCCTCCACCTGGAGCAGATCGCTCGGGGCGCATCATATTAGGGTTCTTTGCACTACGACATACTCTGGCGAGATGACCAGTCTTGCCACAGTTATAACATATCTTGTCTGCAGCATTACAAGATCCTGCATGAGTTAACCCACACTTACTACAACCTGCCCTCCCTTCACCTGAATAAGGTCGGCGATCAACTCGTTGTGGTACCGTCTGCTGTTGCGAACCCGTGGATATTTGAATAAATTTTCGTTTACCACTTGGCCGTACCTGACTGCTAGAACCCTGATTATTCCTTGGGGTGCTAGCATCTAACTTCACCGCAGCATTATAAGCCGTAACAAAATCTTGAGAAGCATGGGCAGACACGGATCCCTGTATCTCTTGCCTCAAACCCTGAATATAGAGATCCGTCTTCTCTTCCTCAGTAGCAACCATAAGAGGAACAAATCTGGATAATCGTGTGAATTCCGCCTTATACTCCTCTACTGACCTATTACCCTGTTCCAATTGCATAAATGCTTTTCGGTTTCGCAATCTCGCTAGAGCAGGATAATATTTCTCACAAAACTCATGTCTGAAGGCCGCCCATGTGATTGGGGCCCCACCAGCCTCCATCTTCGGCTTCTTTGACTTCCACCAAAAATGGGCTGGTCCCTCCAACAAATATGTAGCACACAACACTTTATGACTCTCTGGGCAGTTGTAGAATGTAAACTTTGTTTCAATACATTCCAACCACCATTCAGCTGCCTCAGGATCAGTCCCTTTTCCTCCAAAAGTTGGCGGGGCAAGTTTCATGAAATCTCGTATGTACTCACTCTCCTCTGTCATACATCGTCGGCCATAAGTTACTACCCGCGATGGTGCCTCTGTCACCACAGCTGTACCAGGTAGCTCTGTCAACCGTGTTGGAGGTATTACTGTCTGAACACCTACTCCTGGTGCTTCAGACACTAATGTCGTCTGGCCCGATACAGGTGCTGCTGGAGCCGTCTGGCTTCCAAGACCAGCAAGGGCTGCCTGTACCGCTTGGTCCACCCGGCTCTGCATCGCCTAATCTACTCGACTCTCAATCAATGATTGTAATGCCTCCAAAGTAATCACAACAGTCGGCTGATCTCTAGATGCCGACTGAGCAGCAGGCTCCGGGACCGCCTCTGCTGGAGCAGTTCCCTCTACAGGCTGCCCCTCATTTCCCAAGTCCACATTGGACGTACCAGGGTCTAAATTCTTAAATACGACCATATCTGTCACATACATAATTAAGTGGTCATCATCAATTCTTTTAAACTTTTCATACTATTCTTTCATACAATTTAATCATACATCACTTACCTAACCGAGGCGAGATACCGCTGAGCTGGACTAAAGGAATTCATACTGTCTATTCTAGACTGTCTACAGAACCTATAACCTAGGCTCTGATACCAACTTGTAACACCCGCTTATCGTCAACGCGATTAACAGGAGTTAACATCGACAATATTAAGAGACTCTGATATCCAATCATAAAATTGGAAGTATTTCTAAAAACACCCAGTAAAATATTTAAAAAAAAACAGTACTTTAAAAAAAAAACTTAAAACGACTAAGGTAAATTCTTGACAACGGAAACATAATTACATAACAGACCCAGACATGGATTCCCAGTAGTCTCTAGCCCGCTGGTCTCCTCCTCGGCTAGCCTGCAGCATCTACATCTGGAAAGAAAAGTTATAATAATTCTGATGAGTAATTAGATTACTCAGTAAGTAGCTAGCTTATCATTCACGGGTTCATAACTAATCTTTCCAGGTGTTTTTACGTTTTATTCATCACTGACTCCTAGTTCTCTTACTAGGGTCATCTGTTCGTTAATGAGGTATCTCAGCTACCTCCAGCTAGGTTACTGACTCTCTCTCAATATGCTTATCTAGAATTTTCGGACTCGTATGTAAGACTCACTCTCGGTCAAATACGGCCCGTCTACTAATTGCTCTGGCGGCCTGTTTATCTCATATACCAACGGTCAGGAGTACTCATGCTCCCTGACTTAGCACACAGCGCGTTGGCCAGGAACTCCGCGGGAATTAGTAGACTATCATACTCAGTAAATAAGCCATAGCTCAACAACCAATAAGCATATCTAGAGTCATAACCTTTCCATTAACATGCATAACATACTCACAGTTACTGCATGCTTTCATACATGTATCATGATCAACACGTAGAACATTCTGACAATCATTTATATCACGCTTACATCACAGGCAAGCAGTCACAATATACAATAAACACTAAATATCATCAAAGTTCATTATAATATTAAGCTCTTAATCAGGTAAACAACATACTCACATGTTGTAAAACAAGTTAAGAACTAGTTCAAAGGTCGATACGCTACTTACTTGGTTGCGAACTCCTTTTCCCCCTTGAATGTACGTTTAATAGTATTTCAACACAATTCCTTCCTATTAGACCTATATTTTATCGATTTCAACATAAGTATAGATCAGTTTTGATAGGACATGTCAAAAGGAGTCGAACGGGACAAACTGGGAGCCAAAATACCTTCTCACGCGCCCTCACGCACCAATACAAGGTCGGGGGTTCGTTTTCTCACGCGCCTGATCCGCGTACAGTCGCACATCCACTCGCGGCCTCCCACGCGCCTCGCGTGTCCTTCACGCGCTCGTCTTCAACCTCTCCTCCCTGCAATTTTTCCCAATCTTTTCCTTTAATACTCGTTGTGTCCCGAAGCAAAAATTTCATCTCTACAGCTCGAATTTCGTTCTGATTTCTTCTACAACTTTATAGATCTTCTAACTACGGTTCTAACAAACCTTATTTCATAGCTTATTATGCAGTGTGAATCAAGATATCGAGATTTGAAGGTTCGGTGATATGGGTTTTTCGTTACCTTCGAATCACCGTCCGATTCAGCTCGTGGCCGTATCCCCTTCCTCAAATGATTCCTCAGCAACAACCCCTCTTCCTTTACCCTCGATTGATGTCCAATTTTAAGTAACCAAAACTCGAATTCTCAAAATTTCCTCCTCTGTTTTTCTGGGTTTTTCGCTAATCACCATTCTTCGTTTTTTTTTCTTCCTTTTTAAAGCTTAATCCAGCCTTAACACACTTCCACATCCTCTAATCATCCACTCATCCATCCCACGCCTCCAGCTACGCGTCCGCCGCCCCTCATCCCCCCTTTACAGCAGCTGCTTGACGCAGCTGCTTCGTTTCGGACAGTGATTCGAAGGTAACGAAAAACCCATATCACCAAACCTTTAAATCTCGATATCTTGATTCATACTGCATAATAAGCTATGAAATAAGGCTTGTTAGAACCGTAGTTAGAAGATCTATAAAGTTGTAGAAGAAATCAGAACGAAATTCGAGCTGTAGAGATGAAATTTTTGCTTCGGGACACAACGGGTATTAAAGGAAAAGATTGGGAAAAATTGCAGGGAGGAGAGGTTGAAGACGAGCGCGTGAAGGACACGCGAGGCGCGTGGGAGGCCGCGAGTGGAAGTGCGATTGTGCGCGGATCAGGCGCGTGAGAAACGAACCCCGACCTTGTGTTGGCGCGTGAGGGCGCGTGAGAAGGTATTTTGGCTCTCAGTTTGTCCCGTTCGACTCCTTTTGACCTGTTCTATCAAAATTGGTCTATACTTATGTTGAAATTGATAAAATATAGGTCTAATAGGAAGGAATTGTGTTGAAGTACTATTAAACGTACATTCAAGGGGGAAAAGGAGTTCGCAATCAAGTAAGTAGCGTATCGACCTTTGAACTAGTTCTTAACTTGTTTTACAACATGTGAGTATGTTGTTTACCTGATTAAGAGCTTAATATGTTATGATGAGCTTTGATGATATTTAGTGTTTATTGTATATTATGACTGCTTGCCTGTGATGTAAGCATGATATAAATGATTGTCAGAATGTTCTATGTGTTGATCATGATACATGTATGAAAGCATGCAGTAACTGTGAGTATGTTATGCATGTTAATGGAAAGGTTATGACTCTAGATATGCTTATTGGTGGTTGAGCTATGGCTTATTTATATGAGTATGATAGTCTACTAATTCCCGCGGAGTTCCTGGCCAACGCGCTGTGTGCTAAGTCAGGGAGCATGAGTACTCCTGACCGTTGGTATATGAGATAAACAGGCCGCCAGAGCAATTAGTAGACGGGCCGTATTTGACCGAGAGCGAGTCTTACATACGAGTCCGAAAATTTTAGATAAGCATATCGAAGGAGAGTCAGTAACCTAGCTGGAGGTAGCTGAGATACCTCATTAACGAACAGATGACCCTAGTAAGAGAACTAGGAGTCAATGATGAATAAAACGTAAAAACACCTGGAAAGATTAGTTATGAACCCGTGAATGATAAGTTAGCTACTTACTGAGTAATCTAATTACTCATCAGAATTATTATAACTTTTCTTTCCAGATGTAGATGCTGCAGGCCAGCCGAGGACGAGACCAGCTGGCTAGAGACTACTGGGAATCCATGTCTGGGTCTGTTATGTAATTATGTTTTCGTTGTCAAGAGTTTACCTTAGTCGTTTTAAGTTTTTTTAAAAGTACTGTTTTTTTAAATATTTTACTGGATGTTTTTAGAAATATTTTGAATTTTATGATTGGATATCAAAGTCTCTTAATATTGTCAATGGTAACTCCTGTTAATCGCGTTGACGATGAGCGGGTGTTACATAGGCACTCTAAGTACATCAATTATAATAAATTAGCTAGCATGTTCAAAAGCATTAAAACTCAATGAGTTTGAATACTAACCTTTTGTATTTTAAATTCTTTTTTCCTCACGAACAAGTTTCAAACCACCACTAGTGTCTTCCCTACTATTCTTTGATCTTAGAACGAGATTGTGGAATCTAGTGAGTGACTAAATTTGAAAGGAATTTAATATATGTAAAGAGAAAGTTTTGAGAGAATTTCTCAAAGGTTTACAAAAACACTTTCCATATACCTTGATCACTGTATTTATAGAGTGATATTTGCATGTTCATGCAAATTTGAGATTACAAAATTTTGACACTCAAAATTCCACTCGAATTTGTGGGGTTTATTTGGCAAATATGCAAGTTTGGTTGGCAAATATGCAAGTTTGGTTAAACCAAATTTTGACACTCAAAATTCCACTCAAATTTGTGTGATTATTGGCAAACATGCAAAGTTGTTAAGCCATATATTGACACTCAATATTCCACTTACTCAGACATGTATTTTTCCATTAAGTGAACTCAATATTTTGAGTTTCTCTATTTTAATTCACCAATTAATTTAAATAATTAATTCCAAATCAAAATAATATTAAATAATTAATTAAATAATTTAATTAATATTTAACATTAAATCAAATACCAATCCCAATCAACTCCGGCACATATTTTTTATGAATCCGTATTCATAATTAAAATATTTAAATCTTATTTAAATATCTTCAATTCTCTCATTTTGTTTAATTCGTAATTAAATCAAAATGCGGTTAAATATATCGTATATATTTAGCGCATATTCTCTAATTTGAGTTGGAACACTTCAAACTCACTCGTCACACTGTTCTAAGGTTTAGTCCGATATGAGCTAGCAAGGGGACCTAATGAACCTACAGATCATGGGCTCCAACGATCCGAGATTAACTAGTTAAACTCATTAACCTTTTAATCAACATTTGTTAACTACTAGAACACTCAACTATAGTCTAGTAGTTGCACTCTCCTCAATATAGATATATTTCTATCCATTTGATATAACCATGTAAGCGATCCTTCACAGGTTGTTCGTAACTAGAGCTGGGTCAATTTACCGTTTTTACCCCTAAAATTACTTGATATGTGGAAATCACTACAAGGGGAGTAAGATTCGGATTACCTTGTTGATCGAATATCTCAAAGCAAGAACATTGTTTGAGATTCGAATCACTCCACAAGCAAGATCGATCATGTCTAGCTTGAATGATTCTTGTTGATCAAATATCTTAAGGCAAGAACACTTGATTGAGATTCGAATTACTCCATAAGCAAGATTGATCATGTCGAGCTTGAATGATTCTACATGCAACCTAAACACATAGAATTGCAAAGAAAGAAAAGCACAAATGCTTCTTTTACTATATTTTTCAAGTCTTCTTACAAATACAACATACATGGCTTTATATAGCCTCAAAATGAAACTACTAAAGGCATTCCAAGAGTTGTAACATTCTTACTTAATGACCATAATTAACCATTATGTAATTGTAATCTAAAGTAAATTAAAAGTCTTAAAATACATTAATAAAATACAATAACTCTAAATTACTCTAAATTGTAATCCACCCAAAATTTAAAACATGAAACTTCATTCTTCAATATGGCATGAATTGAAATATCTTTTGATAATTTCAACAATATTTTCTTCACATCTTCATTGAAGCATATTGTATGATTGATGACTCTTGGTTCATATCAAGAACCATAAACAGTCAGGTGTTGAGAAACAACCATGAGGGTGTGGACTTATTTGCTATCGAGCAACTGAGCACGAGTAAGAATATCTCGAGCTATTTTAACTGAATAATAAAGAGAATATTAGGAGTGGATGAAGCTTCAAGACCAAGAAAGTAACTAAGTGAACCCAAATCCTTGGTAGCAAACTTAAAATGAAACTTACGAGTAAAGCTGTCAAGAAGAGTTGAGTTGTTGTCGGTAACAATAATGTCATTTTGTTGTAAAGCTCGAATTTCTTCATCCATGGCCGCGACCCAAGCAGGATTCTTAGCCGCAGATTCGAATCCTTTTGACTCAGTGGATGCAAGAAGAGCAGAAAGAAGTCCAGATGAGCCTAAAATACCAAGATTTGCTGGATGATGAATCTTGAAGATACAAACAGCTTGTGAAGGCTTCTGCAATGTGAGCATTTTGTAGTATTTGGCAGCTTGCGAAAAGTCATTGATTGCTTTATTCCCGCAATGAAAGTAGGTGATATGAACCAAGAGACATCAATCATACAATATACTTCAATGAAGATGTGAAGAAAAGGTTGTCAAAATTATCAAAAGATGTTTCAATTCATGCTACATTGAAAAAGAATAAGGTTTGATTGTTGTAAATTTTTTGTGGGTTACAATTTAGAGTAATTTAGAGTTATTGTATTTTAAGACATTTTATTTACAAGGTTACATTTACATAATGGCTAATTATGGTCATTAAGTATGGATGTTACGGAATGCCTTTAATAGTTTCATTTTGAGGCTATATAAAGCCATGTATGTTATATTTGTAAGCATACTTGGAAAATATAGTAAAAGAAGCATTTGTGCTCTTCTTTAGCCAATGGCTAAGTTTCTTTGCAATTCTATGTAGAAGGTTGCATGTAGAATCATTCAAGCTCGACATGATCAATCTTGCTTGTGGAGTGATTCGAATCACAATTAAGTGTTCTTGTGTTGAGATATTTGATCAACAAGAATCATTCAAGCTAGACATGATCGATCTTGCTTGTGGAGTGATTCGAATCTCAAACAATGTTCTTGTCTTGAAATATTCGATCAACAAGGTAATCCGAATCTTATTCCCCTTGTATTGGTTCCTTATCTTATCAGTAGGTCATCATCTAACACGTTAGATGTTATTTAGTGTGGATCTTTGGGGTCCTTCCCCCATCAAAACCAATTTGGGTTTTCTTTACTATGTTATTTTTAATGATGATCATTCTCGATTCAATTGGCTTTACCCTTTAAAATTTAAATATGATTTCTTTGATATTTTTCTTCAATTTACAAATTTTGTGAATAAAATAATATTGTGATTCTTTCAAGGTTTTTCAAAGTAATGAACGTGCCGAATTAAGAAAGTTTAGGTGACCGTATCTTTTACACTCTGTTATGGAAGATATGCTGTAATAACAAAAATTTACAACACACTTTCAACTAATTGTGGTTAAAAAATAACTACCTACCGCCTCAGTTTGGCTATGCGTATGTATATATATATATATATATAAGAGATAGAATCCAAAGACATTTTAAAAAAAAGGGTGGGCGATCTTCGAGAAGAAAATGAAGTCTCTAAGCATATTTTGTTTAATCCTATTGATTGCTTTGGAACCAAACATGATATGAATTCAACTGCTGACCCTTTGCATGTACCCGAAGGACCGATTACAAGAAGCAAGGTTAAGAAGATTCAAGAGGCCTATACATTGCATCTTCAAAAGCTAGCTAGTGTACAGGTTGAAACAAAGACTTTTGAGCCCAAAAATCTTTATAGCATTAGCATATCAAATCAAGAAGATAATGGAGTGGCTGATATTGGAAAATAATTAGAAGACTTGCCTTTGGTAGTTGAACTACTAATTAAGACAATTTATTAATGACTTCTTTGCTTCAATTTATATTTAATAGCATTTATTAATAGTTTGTATGAATTACCTTATATTCTTCCATTTGCATTTAATAGCATTTATTAGTGGTTGGTGGCTGAACTTTATTTTGTTAGGGTTATCTTTTGGACCTATTTAAAGGCATGTAATACTCATGTTTGAGGGATTTTGGTTGAATACAGAAAAAACCTTTGTGTTTTCTTGATACCCTTTTGGTGTTATTCTTTTTCAAATCTTGCTTTAGGTTTGATGTTTAAACCGATTCATTGAATTAGTTTTGATCAAGCTAATTCTGGAGTGAATTGTCTTGGTATCTAAGAGTGATCATCATAGATTCCAAGTTCGATCTAAGAGTCATTCATCTTCTAACCAGCTCTTGGTTGGAATCAATCCGTTAAGTTAGCTTTCTGATATGAACCAAGAGACATCAATCATACAATATGCTTCAATGAAGATGTGGAGAAAAGGTTATCAAAATAATCAAAAGATGTTTCAATTCATGCTACATTGAAGAAGAATAAAGTTTGATTGTTGTAAATTTTGGGTGGGTTATAATTTAGAGTTATTGTGTTTTAAGACTTTTTATTTAATTTCGGTTACATTTACATAATGGCTAATTATGGCCATAAAGTGTGAATGTTACACCTTTTGGAATGCCTTTAATAGTTTCATTTTGAGGCTATATAAAGCCATCTATGTTGTATTTGTAATCAGACTTAGAAGATATATCAAAAGAAGCATTTGTGCTTTTCTTTAGCCAATGGCTAAGTTTCTTTGCAACTCTATGTAGTTTAGGTTGCATGTAGAATCATTCAAGCTCGACATGATCAATCTTGCTTGTGGAGTGATTCGAATCTCAATCAAGTGTTCTTGTCTTGAGATATTTGATCAACAAGAATCATTGAAGCTAGACATGATCGATCTTGCTTCTGGAGTGATTCGAATCTCAAACAAAGTGTTCTTTGCTTGAGATATTCGATCAACAAGGTAATCCGAATCTTATTCCCCTTGTATTGATTCCTTATCTTATCACTTTCTCTGTGAGCGTTTTGCAAGGATTCTAGAAGGACCTCTAACTTTGCAAATTCCAGCATTGTAAGCGCTTATCATTTGGTATCAAAGCATTTGGTCGACGTTCTTTGGCCGCTCTAGAGGTGAAATATCTTTACTATTATTTTTTTGTATCAATTTTTTTTTTCTCTCAGATTATCGAGAAAAAAAAAAGAAAAAAAAATTAGTAGAAAAAAGAAATCAGTTCTGAGAGAAAAATATATATATATATATATTCAGTTCTTATCATTTATTTTGAAGCTCTTGATCCTTGAGATACTAGTCTTAGCTTGTTAGAATTGATCGTTGAATTGGTTATAATCAAGCTTAAAGTATACCATTCCTTATCACCATAACTTTTTTTATTAACACACTCTTTGCTCATGTGTCCAAACCCTTTGCACTTCCAACATTGAATAGAACTAGACTTCTCCTTTACCGTCTTTGAAGCTTCATTCTTTTTACCAATGGAACTCTCAGCCTCCACTCTTTTAGCAGCCACAAACTTTTCTTTTGGTGACATTGATTCATTTCTATTCACAAAACTATCATTGTTCCAAGTTTTAGAATTTGAAAAGGTGTTAGTTCGTGATGTGTACCTTTTTGAATGCTCTTTTTCTTCCTTCAATTGGTCTTCAATTTTGAGAGCATAATGATACATGTCTTCCAGATATGGTGGTGGATTTCTGTCAACAAGATGAGCAATTTCTCGATTCAAACCTCCAAGGAATCTAGACATGGTATCTTCTTCTTCTTCTCTAACATTTGCTCTTTCCATCATAGTTTCCATCTCTTGATAATATTCCGTCACACTTTTTGTTCCTTGTCTCAAACCTTGCAATTTAGTTTTCAAATTTCTTTCATAATGTTTTGGAACATACCTTTTTCTCATGGCTTCTTTAAGTTCTTCCCATGTCTCTATTGGATCCTCCTCTTTTCTTCCTCTCTCAGATTTGAGATGTTGGTACCAATCACCAGCATGATTGGTAAATTCGGCAATAGCAAGTCTCATCTTCTTATTTTCACTATAGGTGTTGCAATCAAACACATGCTCTATCTTTCTTTCCCACT
>NW_019268699.1:32160-50890 GCF_002738365.1 Cucurbita moschata
GATTGATTCCAACCAAGAGCTGGTTAGAAGATGAATGACTCTTAGATCGAACTTGGAATCTATGATGGTCACTCTTAGATACCAAGACAATTCACTCCAGAATTAGCTTGATCAAAACTAATTCAATGAATCGGTTTAAACATCAAACCTAAAGCAAGATTTGAAAAAGAATAACACCAAAAGGGTATCAAGAAAACACAAAGGTTTTTTCTGTATTCAACCAAAATCCCTCAAACATGAGTATTACATGCCTTTAAATAGGCCCAAAAGATAACCCTAACAAAATAAAGTTCAGCCACCAACCACTAATAAATGCTATTAAATGCAAATGGAAGAATATAAGGCAATTCATACAAACTATTAATAAATGCTATTAAATATAAATTGAAGCAAAGAAGGCATTAATAAATTGTCTTAATTAGTAGTTCAACTACCAAAGACAAGTCTTCTAATTATTTTCCAATATCAGCCACTCCATTATTTTCTTGATTTGTTCTTGAATCTTCTTTGTATTGCTTCTTGTAATTGCCCGTTCGGGTACATGGAAGTGATCAGTTGTTGGATTCATATCACTATCAATGACGAGACTACAAGCAGTCCCCTTGACGAAACACTGCGTGTGGAATAGGTTGTCTCTTTGTTCATCAACATCATTCTCCGTAACTTGAGTTTTAACAAGTCTTCATGTTATAAGTGCCAAATGAATCTAATCTTCCAGTTCCTCCTCATTCTTCTGGACTTCTTCAACTAAATCATTGATCTCCCCTTCATTTTCCTCGTCTTGGTTCATGATTGTACAAACAGTAGTGAAATATGTTTAGGACGTCAGACACTCAACTCACTGATTTTACACTTAGGGACACTCGTGTTTATACACACAAAGGTAGGCTGTTTGGGAAAATGACTAAATTATGATCAAGGTAGGCTAATATATGGGTAAAACAATTCTTATGGTAGCAAGCTATTCAAGGCAATCAAGATAAGTTAATTATGAAGTAACAACAAAATAAAACAAGAAGTGAACAAACAAATAAGAGACAGAGATATTTTTGGATATAATTGCACACTGGAAAAAAGAATTCCAAAGAGAATGGTTGATCAAACACAACAATTCCAGATTTATATGCTTTAGGGAAAAATGAGAATTGAAATTGATTTGATCTTCAAATAAACGTGCAAATGGTCTAATGATAAGAATTTATTAAGAACAATATGATAAGGATTTTTTTTTTTCAAAATCTAAATATGATCTTTAATAGACGATAAGAACAAAATTGAAAGATAATGAAGAACGATGGAAATGACAATAAGAAAATACATGACAGATTTAAAGAAACGATAAACAATAGTGGAAATTAAAGATAAAATCAATTCTACAGTTGGCCACAAAGATGCAACCTATGCTTTGATACCAAATTGATAAGGCAACCCTAATCCTCAGCCAACGATCCAAGCTTTGGTTGAAGCAAGAACCCTTGAATCAAAGTAATTAACACCTCCTTATACGAAATTTGGATCAACCAAGAGATAAAGTTAGAATTAGATTACCTCTTATGATCGAAGATCTAGAAGCAAGATTTGGAAACCTTGTTCTAAATTGAGTCACTCCACAATCGAACTTGATCAAGGCTTGATTGAATGGCTCGGGTGCAATTCTACACCAAGAATTGATGAACTTAGAAATGGAAAATATGATGCTCGAATATCTAAGGGAAACGTCTCAATTTGAATCTGAATTACATTGTTTGAGATTCGAATCACTCCACAAGCAAGATCGATCATGTCTAGCTTGAATGATTCTTGTTGATCAAATATCTCAACGCAAGAACACTTGATTGAGATTCAAATCTCTCCACAAGAAAGATTGATCCTGTCGAACTTGAATGATTCTACATGCAACCAAACTACATAGAATTGCAAAGAAACTTAGCCATTGGCTAAAGAAGAGCACAAATGCTTCTTTTACTATATTTTCCTAGTCTCCTTACAAATACAACATACATGGCTTTATATAGCCTCAAAATAAAACTACTAAATGCATTCCAAGAATTATAACAGTCATACTTAATGGTCATAATTAACCCTTATGTAATTGTAACCTAAAGTAAATTAAAAGTCTTAAAATACAATAATGAAATACAATAACTCTAAATTACTCTAAATTGTAATCCACCCAAAATTTATAACAATCAAACTTCATTCTTCTTCAATGTGGCATGAATTGCAACATCTTTTGATAATTTTGACAACATTTTCTTCACATCTTCATTGAAGTATGTTGTATGATTGATGTCTCTTGGTTCATATCAACAGACCACCTTCAGGCAATGCCTGTCCACGAATTACTAACTAGGGTCGAGGCCCTATAAGACAAGGCCAGAAATGTTGGTGGCTTCGAGCGTAGGGATAACTCGACGGGCTTGGTTGCCCAAACGGAAGAACGTGTCGAAGCCTTAGACAATGCCCAACAAGGGATCATTCATATGGTCTTAGATTTTTCTAAAGAATTGAGAACAACCTGATAAGAATCACGGTGTTCTGAATGAACCTATTGCCAAGAAGATTCAAAAAAATGTCATGAAGATTCAAAAGAAATATGTCAACAACAAAATTCGAACCTACGAGCTCAATTAATTTCAAACCTATCGCATTAGCCACTCAAGCACATGAACATTTGTTAGAAAAACTATGTTTAAATTCATAAATTATGTAAAAGTCAAATGGTCAATTTGACTTATTCTTTGTGGAGATTAAAGGGGATCGGGAATAAATCCCATCCACAAATGTCTCGAATAAATCTCGTCCACAAACGTCTTTTGTCAGGAAACTATAAATACCCACAATATGTTATGTAAAATTTAGATTCGTGGATGAATGTAATTCCGATCTCAAATTGAGACGTTTCCCTTAGAAATTGAAGCATCATATTTGCCATTTATAAGTTTCAAGCAATTCTTGTTCTAGAATTGCACCCCAGCCATTCAATCAAGCCTTGATCAAGTTAGATTGTGGAGTGACTCAATTTAGAACAAAGTTTCCAAATCTTGCTTCTAGATCTTCGATCGTAAGAGGTAATCTAATTCTAGCCTTATCTCTTGGTTGATCCAAATTTCGTATAAGGAGGTGTTAATTACTTTGATTCAAGGGTTCTTGCTTCAACATAAGCTTGGATCGTTGGGCTGAGGATTAGGGTTGCCTTATCAGTTTGGTATCAGAGCATAGGTTGCATCGTTGTGGTCGTCTCTAGAATTGATTTTATCTTTAATTTTTGCTATTGTTTATCATCTCTTTAAATTTGTCATGTATTTTCTTACTGCCATTTCCATCGTTCTTCATTATCTTTCTACTTTGAATGTCCTGTAAAAGATCATATTTAGATCTTGAAAGAAAAAAAAAATCCTTATCATATTGTTTTTAATAAATCCTTATCATTAGACCATTCGCACGTTTATTTGAAGATCAAATAAATCTCAATTCTCATTTTTCCCTAAAGCATATAAATCTGGAATTGTTGTGTTCGATCTTCACGACCATTCTCTTTGGAATTCTTTTTTTTTTTTCAGTGTGCAATTATATCCAAAAATATCTTTGTCCCTTATTTATTTGTTCATTTCTTGTTTTATTTTGCTGTTACTACATAATTACTTTGTCTTGATTGTCTTGAATAGCTCGCTACTATTAGAATTGCTTTATCCATATTACCTACCTTGATCAGAAATTAGTCACTTTCCCAAATAGCCTACCTTTGTGTGTTAAACACGAGTGTTCCTGAGTGTAAAATCAATAAGTTGAGTGTGTGAGGTCCTAAGCATATAAAACTACTGTTTGTACAATCACGGACCAAGATGAGAAAAATGGCGGGGAGATCAATGATCTAGTTGAAGAAGTCCAGAAGAATGAGGAGAAACTGGAAGATGATATTCATTTGGCACTTATTACAAGAAGACTTCTTAAAACTCAAGTTACGGAGAATGATGTTGATGATCAAAGAGACAACCTATTTCACACACGGTGTTTAGTCAAGGGGACTACTTGTAGTCTTATCATTGATAGTGGAAGTTGCACCAATGTAGTAAGTACTATGTTTGTAACGACCTAGGAAAGAAAGAAAAAATATATATATACATATAATAAAAATAAATAAATAAAATAAAGTAAAAAAAAAAAAAAAAAAACTCAGTCGCCGGAAAACCCGCGAGTTTTTCGGCGACCGCCGAGTTTCGCGGAACCCATGCGAAACGACGGCCACAGCACGCCCAGCCCTCAGCCCACGACACCGAGCATCTTCAGAACACCTGCAAAGGGAGAAAAGAGAGAAAATTTCGAGAGAGAGAGATTTCGGACAAACGTCGGCGAGTGTCCAGTTTCTCCGACGAGCCCTCAAACCACCCTCAAACCAACACCAAACGACCTGTTACCACCATAAGAGGGATCCCTAACGAAAGCACAATAACTCAGGGTGCGTTTTGTGTTATTTCGTAAGCGTCGTCGTCAGTAACCGAGGTCGGAAAAATTAGGTTTCTTAATCGATTCTTAGATCTATGGCTTTTAGGAGCTTTTAGGCCGCAAAACTCCCAGAAAAGAAAGAAGGACAACGAACAAAGAGGAAAAGGGAAGGAATAGGGCCGAAATCGGCAACGGAAACGCCGCGGGAAAGAGAGAGAAAGCTCGCCGGAAAATCGGCCGAAGTCGGGTAAGGAAGACGAGATCCACGGATCCGGGTCAACCCGAACCTAAAACCCGGGAGAGCCAGCCCGTTCCTCCCTTGGCCTCTGCCTTCGGCCCAGCCCAACTACAGCGGCCCAAACCTCAAACCGGCCCAGAAGCTACGGTTCAGTTGAACCAACCCAGACTAGACCCATGGTCCAATTGAGCCGGCCTGCAAACCAAACTTCTGTGGCCCAGCCCAGTAAGCCGAGGCCCAACGATTAGTCTTGGCCCAGTAGCCTTCCACAGCCCACGACCCGAACCGGACTGCGGCCCGCGCTTCGACCCGACACTACCGCCCGACGTGGCTTTCTCTACTGCTGCCACGTGTCACACAGCGGCGCAGACAGTCCCTCGGCTCGGCTCGGCGCAAACGGCTCGGGCTCCCTCTGGCGACGCTTTGGCAGCTCCAGTGGCTGTTCGGCTCGGCTCACCTGTTTTCAGCCCGGTTTCCACTGTTCCGACCCTCCCGAATCTGTTTTTGGCCCCGATTAAGGTATCCGAGGCCGTTTCAGAGCCGTATTTCAATTTATTAAATTATAGGTAAATTAATTGTGAAATACTAATAGAAAGTGGTGGACGGTGTGATAGGAAACAAACCCCGGGGACGTAGGGAGCAGCTCTCACGGAACGGGAGCTTACGTTTAGCGATTTAGGGAGTACTTCGGCCAAGGCCAACCAAGTAAGTGACCTTACTATAGGATAGGCTAAATAAATTGTATGATGCTTGATGTTATGTGCCAGTATATACATATTTTGTTGAGTGACGCATGATATGTTTGACGCACGTTGTGGCATTATGATGAGCATGATGATTGCATGATTTTTACCTTAATATGATGATGTTTTCCATATTGAGCATGCTAGATGATGATGAGTGCCATATTGCATCATGTCGTTAGATCATCGTAGAACACAACCCTAAGAGCATGAAATTGATAGTAATATAAATATCCACGAGTATGCGTTACCTAGAGTAACAAAGAGATGAGACTAGAGGGTTGTGTCAGAAGAGACATTACGATGGATTTAGAGGGACCTCATGCATATTGTATGTTCATAAGCATAGGGCTACTTCCCGTAGAGATGATGAGTGCGGACGCGCACCTTACGATGAGCGCGAATGCGCACAGGTGCGAAAGCACACAGATGAGGGTGTTCATGAGGCGCATGACACTATGGGGTTCCGCTGACCTCCGGACGTTGCTACAGATTAGCTTGACCAGAGGGTCCAGGGGGTGTGCAGTGCCTTGGGGACTCACATTCGCACGTGTGAGTCGTGTGTAGGGAAGTACTACACATCCAATTTGTCCGAGACTGGAGGCCACCCCTAAGATGATTAGAGATAGGTCCCTATTCATGATTGCATGTGTCTGCATTAGCATGGCCCCTATAGTGGGGTCACTTACTGAGGCCGTGTGCCATATTGTTTTTTTCAGGTAAAGGCAAGGCGCCCATGTACGGTTGACGGTGGCATCGTGATCAGAGACTGTGGCGCATGCATAGGATAGATGCATATTTAATTCCTAGTCTTGGTTAGGATAGGGCGTCCGCATTTCATTCATTTATATTAATTAATTTGTAATCGTTTTATTTTATCTTTTTTAACTCCAGCACAATGTTTGAAACACGTAAGTCCGGCAGTGTTTTCCAATGTTTTAATGTATTCTGAAGTTTTAAATTTTTCTGCTATTAAAGATGAGCATGCTTAGATTTTTATTCTGCATTAGAGATGAGCATGAGACGTTAGTGGCGACTCTAGATATGTGGAAATTTAGGGTCGTTACAATGTTGATCAAATAATTGCAAATTCCAACTCAAGATCATCCTAAACCATACAAGCTCCAATGGCTCAATGATAGTGGAACAATGAAGGTAATTTCCCAAGCTTTAATATCTTTTACTTTGGGAAAATATAAAGATGAAGTTTTTTGTGATGTGTTACCAATGCATGCTGGAGACATATTGCTTGGCCGATCATGGCAATTTGATAGAAGGGTTATGTATGATGGCTATTTGTATAGGTATTCTTTTGTCAAAGATGGTAGAAAAATCACTCTTGTACCTTTGAGTTCTGCAAATGTTTTGTTGATCAATTAAAGTTGGAGGAAAGAAAGAAAGAGTTTGAGGAAAAAGAGTTAAAAGAAAAATAAGAGTGGAGTGAAAAAAGAGAGAAAAATCAAAGAGAAAAAAAGAAGAATAAAAAAAGAGATGAAATTGAAGAAAAATGGAAGAGAGAGAGTTATTTGGCTACAGTTGGAGAGGTGAGAAGGTTTTCACAAAAATCGATCTTTGTACTTATGTACAATGGAGGATTTTTGGTCTCTAACTAATAACAACTTGGCTTTGCCAAGTATTTTTCAATCTCTTTTATAGGAATTTGAAGACATGTTTCAAGATAAAGAAATACCTCCCATTAGAGGTACTGAACATAAATAGACTTCATTCCAAGGACTGTCATTCCTTATAAGTCAGCTTATTGAGTCAATCCAACCGAGACTAAAGAAATTCAAAGGCAAGTGGAGGAGCTCATGGAGAAGGGCTATGTACCAGAAAGTTTGAGTCCATGTTCTATACGAGACTTATTGGTGCCAAAGATAGATGAAACTTGGCGCATATGCATGGATAATAGAGTCATCAACAAAATCACGGTAAAGTATCGACATCCTATTCCTAGGTTAGACGATATGTTTGATTTATTGCATGATTCGTTTCTATTTATAAAAATTATTTTGAAATCTGGCTATCATCAAATTAGAATGCACGTAGGAGATGAACGAAAAACAACTTTCAATATTATGTTTGGATTGTATGAATGACTTGTTATGCCTTTTAGGTTAACTAATGCTCCTAGTACACCTATGCGCTTAATATATAATATTTTGAGAAAATATATGAGAGAACAGGTTTTTGTTTATATTGATGATATTATAATTTATTTGAAGATTTTGCTTGAGGATGTGGAGCATGTTAAATTAGTTTTGATTACACATAGGAAAGAGAAATTTGATTTTAATAAGGGTAGTTTTTGCATGGAAAAAGTTCTGATAAGATAAGGAATCAATACAAGGGGAATAAGATTCGGATTACCTTGTTGATCGAATATCTCAAGACAAGAACATTTTGTTTGAGATTCGAATCACTCCAGAAGCAAGATCGATCATGTCTAGCTTCAATGATTCTTGTTGATCAAATATCTCAAGACAAGAACACTTGTTTGAGATTCGAATCACTCCACAAGCAAGATTGATCATGTCGAATGCTTGAATGATTCTACATGCAACCTAAACTACATAGAGTTGCAAAGAAACTTAGCCATTGGCTAAAGAAAAGCACAAATGCTTCTTTTGATATGATAAGATATGGAATCAATACAAGAGGAGTAAGATTCGGATTACCTTGTTGATCGAATATCTCAAGGCAAGAACACTTGATTGAGATTCGAATCACTCCACAAGCAAGATCGATCATGTCTAGCTTGAATGATTCTTGTTGATCAAATATCTCAAACACTTGTTTGAGATTCGAATCACTCCACAAGCAAGATTGATCATGTCGAGCTTGAATGATTCTACATGCAATCTAAACTACATAGAATTGCAAAGAAACTTAGCCATCGGCTAAAGAAAAGCACAAATGCTTCTTTACTATATTTTCCAAGTCTTCCTTACAAATACAACAAACATGGCTTTATATAGCCTGAAAATGAAACTATTAAAGGCATTCCAAAAGTTGTAACATTCACACTTTATGACCATAATTAGCCATTATGTAAATGTAACCGAAATTAAATAAAAATTCTTAAAATACAATAACTCTAATTACTCTAAATTATAACCCACCCAAAATTTACAACAATCAAACTTTATTCTTCTTCAATGTAGCATGAATTGAAACATCTTTTGATAATTTTGACAATCTTTTCTTCCCATCTTCATTGAAGCATATTGTATGATTGATGTCTCTTGGTTCATATCATTCTCCACTTCTTCAAGAGGATTCGTCCTCGAATCTATTTGTGAAACTTTGCTGCAAAAAATAAGTTATGGAAATACAAAGGACCTCACAACACTCTCTCACGTGTATACACTCAAAGAATTTTAGGCCACTCTGTTTGCACTCATTTACACAAATGAAGCTCTCATTCTCACCTCTCAAAATTTTAAATAGAGCAAAGATTGAATTTTGAACTTTGGGTCGATTAAAAACTAAAAAGATGAAAATAAATAAAAATTAAATTGAGAAGAAACGCAAAGGAAACATATATCCGATCTTGAGCCTGAAGCTCTGATACCAAATGATAAGATAAGGAATCAATACAAGAGGAATAAGATTCGGATTACCTTGTGGATCGAATATCTCAAGGCAAGAACACTTGATTGAGATTCGAATCACTCCACAAGCAAGATTGATCATGTCGAGCTTGAATGATTCTACATGCAATCTAAACTACATAGAATTGCAAAGAAACTTAGCCATCGGCTAAAGAAAAGCACAAATGCTTCTTTACTATATTTTCTAAGTCTTCCTTACAAATACAACAAACATGGCTTTATATAGCCTGAAAATGAAACTATTAAAGGCATTCCAAAAGTTGTAACATTCACACTTTATGACCATAATTAGCCATTATGTAAATGTAACCGAAATTAAATAAAAATTCTTAAAATACAATAACTCTAAATTATAACCCACCCAAAATTTACAACAATCAAACTTTATTCTTCTTCAATGTAGCATGAATTGAAACATCTTTTGATTATTTTGATAACCTTTTCTCCACATCTTCATTGAAGCATATTGTATGATTGATGTCTCTTGGTTCATATCATTCTCCACTTCTTCAAGAGGATTCGTCCTCGAATCTATTTGTGAAACTTTGCTGCAAAAAATAAGTTATGGAAATACAAAGGACCTCACAACACTCTCTCACGTGTATACACTCAAAGAATTTTAGGCCACTCTGTTTGCACTCATTTACACAAATGAAGCTCTCATTCTCACCTCTCAAAATTTTAAATAGAGCAAAGATTGAATTTTGAACTTTGGGTCGATTAAAAACTAAAAAGATGAAAATAAATAAAAATTAAATTGAGAAGAAACACAAAGGAAACATATATCCGATCTTGAGCCTGAAGCTCTGATACCAAATGATAAGATAAGGAATCAACTACAAGGGGAATAAGATTCGGATTACCTTGTCGATCGAATATCTCAAGCCAAGAACACTTTGTTTGAGATTCGAATCACTCCACAAGCAAGATTGATCATATCGAGCTTGAATGATTCTACATGCAACCTAAACTACATAGAGTTGCAAAGAAACTTAGCCATTGGCTAAAGAAAAGCACAAATGCTTCTTTTGATATATCTTCTAAGTCCGATTACAAATACAACATAGATGGCTTTATATAGCCTCAAAATGAAACTATTAAAGGCATTCCAAAAGTTGTAACATTCACACTTTATGGCCATAATTAGCCATTATGTAAATGTAACCGAAATTAAATAAAAAGTCTTAAAACACAATAACTCTAAATTATAACCCACCCAAAATTTACAACAATCAAACTTTATTCTTCTTCAATGTAGCATGAATTGAAACATCTTTTGATTATTTTGATAACCTTTTCTCCACATCTTCATTGAAGCATATTGTATGATTGATGTCTCTTGGTTCATATCAGACACAATACAAGGTCTCACTCTCAGAGGTGGCCCTTGAGTTCATTTGCTTTTGGTTTAATATGGTATCAATAGCTATAGCTGTTTTTCCTGTTTGTCGGTCCCCGATTATAAGTTCTCATTGGCCACGGCCTATAGAAACCAGGCTATCTACCGCTTTTAACCCAGTTTGCATAAGTTCGTGCACAGATTTAACGGATACTCTACTGCTAACCTTCTAATTCACAAAATCTTTAACTCATTAAGTAGTAGTAGTCAGTATTAGTCTTTCCCCTAATCCTCAGTCTCTCAGCTCGGCTCCGGAAACTGATTCAAGTCATTCTATTCCATTCGTTGCCTATACTATGTTGTACTTCTGCTCCTGAAGTAAGTAAGTAAGTAAGTAACTGGTAGTTGTCTTTCTCCGTAACCTGTCTGTCCAACTCTGATTTTCTTGAAGAAGTCAATCCTCAACTACTTCCTTTTCCTTAGACCAAAGAAGGTATTCGATACAAGATTCTATTTACTTCTTTCTGGAGGTATAAAGCAGCTTCTTCTCTTTCCTCTTCATCAGCCTGACTTTATGATCCCGAACTACTACTGTTTATGATCAATAACTACTGAACGCACTTATCTTCTTGCTTGGAAGGAACAAGTCAAGACTAAGGAGAAAGCTAGCTAGCTACTGAACTTCACTTACTACTCCCTATTTACAAGACTTCTCCCTCTTCCTACTGTACTGAGATTACACTTCCAACTGTCTCGATATTCATTCCCTGACGAGAGAGAACCTATGTTAGTTACTACTTGACTGACCTTCTTTCCTTCAATCCTCTAAGTAACCGAAGAGAAAGACAAGAACAACAATCTTATTCATTAAACTAATGAATTGACTCCCCTTTACAGTCTTTGAAGAAGAAAAGAAAAGGTCAAGTCCTCTCTTCGAAATAACCTCTAGCTGGAGCAACCAGGCTAACAAGATTCATTACATAGGGTAAAAGGGGATAAAGTCAAGCTAACTTCTAGTGATGAGAAAGCAAGCAGCGGGCAAGCAACACCAACATATATATTCATTACTTACAGGAAGGGGTAGTAAAGCTAACCTGACGTCTCGAGCAAGACAACTACATTTATTTACATTACGGGAAGGTAGGTAAAGAAAGCTTACCCCGAGTTACGAACAAGAAGATTAGTTTAATTACGGGAAGGTAAAGCTTACCCCTAGTGACGAGCAAGACAAAGAACAAGACAACATCATTCATTCCAGACAGAAAGAAAGGTCAAATCATTCACCTCCAAGAGCAAGAACTACAACATATATATTCATTCCTTACGTAAAGGTAAAGCTAATCTGCCGTACACAGAAGAAATGGAAATACAATAAACCACTATTTCTTTATATTCCCGGACCTTATCTTATACTCTATTATTTCTTGATTGAAAAAGAACTAAATATTGCTGAATGAGAGTAAACTGTCAGACTCAACCTCAAGCTCCTTTACAGTCTTTTTTGAATCAAAGAAAGTCACTGCCATAACCTACGGTCTTTGTTTCAATCCTCACCTCAAGAGAAAGGCTTAAGCCAAGATGCGTTCACTCACTCTTGACCCTTCTAAGTAACCTGATTTCACTCTTTTACTCAACTCTAAATACTAAAGGAAAGAAAAGAGTATGATCAGCTCCTTCATTACTAAACCCAATCTCACTCTGTAATTCAAAGAGAGAGAACCAAACCTTGCTGCTGATTCTTTCTTACCCTTAAATTAAATGACTTCTCACGCTTCAAAGACTAAATAGAGAGTACTGAACTCATGAACTACTTCATTCACTTAAACACTCTGTAAATAGAGTCAGTATTGTATTCCCCTTAACTTAATGACTTACTTCTCCCCTTTTCAAACACTGAGTAACTAGATAGATAGTATTCCCTTTCACCTTTAATGATCTTTCTTCCTTCGCCGGTAAGTAAAGCCTAAGAAACCGAACACCTTTTGATTGACCGTACTCTCCTCTCAGCTAATTAATTGACTTGACTCTTCCTACTTGAGGGGTCAAGGTTGGTTTCACTACTTCTTGACTTTGTTCTTTAGCTTTGTTCTTTGTCTCTTTGCTTTGAATCCTTCACTCCCTATGACTGACAGAGAGTGAACTAACTTCTCTTTCTCTTCTAACTAACTACTGTAGTTACTCATTTAGCTTGTCCGATCAACCTCTCTGTCTGTATGGTTCTCTAAACTAAGACTTACTATTCCTATACTGTAGTATGATTAGATTAGATTTCACTCTTTGACTCTCTTTCCTGTAAACAAAGGGATAGAATGCTGCCTCAGCAAATGTACAAAGTGGACCGCTGCTGACCCTCTTTCTTATCTTCTTCCCATTCGGGTTTGGTTGCCGCAGAAGTCAAGTAAGAAGGAATGGAACCACAGGAGAGTCGTTCACAGTTCATACTTGGGCAAAGACGACTGACTTTGGAAGCGGAGCACAAACAAACCCATTCTAGCTATTCCGGGTTCTTATTGAGCTTAGCGAAATCAAGGTTTATGAGAAAGTCAGCGAAGTTTGGTGTTCTACCTTTGCCTAGTCTCGGTCCACAGTGGAAGGCTCCGCACCTGAGACTGGTTAGGCTCAGTAGAAGTCTAAGGTGTAAGTCAAGAAAGAGAATAGAAGAAGAGATTCAGTCTGTCCCTTAGCCTAGTCTATATCTACAGCTGACGCAACTCCGTACCGACGCCTTACTACCTACTACCTACTTATTAATTAATTAACGGCTAAGCGATTGAGCTTTCTTTCCTTAACCAGCTGACCTGAGTAACCACCTTAACTATCTTTCTGACTTTAGCATAGGCCTTCCTTCAAACGGCCCCTCTTTTCTTTTTTGAATTAGAATAGTAAAGAATGGGGCCTCACTTAATTAACTATTTGTATAGGATGAACGGAGGATGAAAGACAAAGTCAAGGGAGAAGTCGGCTTGATGATCGGAGAAAGGGAAGGGGCGTGGTTGGTGTGTCACTGGGTCGGTGGGGGAACCCGTAGGAAGGGTGGGACGACCAGCCGAATCGAATTCACATCAGAAATCGACAACATAAAGACAAACGAAATCGTCGAATTGCTTATGTATAGAAAGAAAACGAACCACTTCTATTCTCAGAGCTTAGGTATATGAAGAATGGCTTTTTGGTCCCTTTCGTCCAGTGGTTAGGACATCGTCTTTTCATGTCGAAGACACGGGTTCGATTCCCGTAAGGGATAGGTACTCATTCTCGGCCTCTCTTAGTGTGAATTGCTGATTGATCGCTCGCTATCTGGCTGGAAAAGGTGGTCCGGAAGCTTCCTCTCTCACAACAAGCAAGATGAGATCACCTTCTCAGTAATGGACTTCCATTCTTCCTTACTTAGCCTTAGATGTCCTTTCATAGATTCTCGAACCTCCACGAAATCTCTATGCATGTGTTCTTTCTTTCCTCATCATCTCTTTTGGCCGTTTTTCTTAGGCATTGAACCCCACCTTAGGTGCTGAGTAGTGTCCCTACCTCCCTAATACCTAAAAACAAGTTCCGTCTATGGAGCCTCATTCATGATCCTCTCGGAATACTATCTAATAAGAAACCCTTATTCTTTCTCCGCATTCCATCTTTCTTTGTATATTAGTTCACAGTTCATTGACCTCTGTATGGAGCCAACTGATCTTTCTTACCTCACCTCCCTTTTATCTAATACTAGTATGCGCGGGAAGTAATGTAAGCGGGCACGAGCTACCACTATAAGCAAGGTAAAGCCGGTAGAACGGAGAACTCAATCACTTCTTGTCCCTTGTATAGGTTGGAGCTAAACCCTGTTGAAGGAAGGGCTGAATGAATAGCCTTATCTTATTATTAGAGAAAGGGGAGCTTATTATAAGACTAACAAGGTTTGGAACCCTATACTCCCCAACAACAACAAGGGTGCTTGCTGGCATCAAAGCCCTGCATTATTATTAGTTAGTAAGAGATGGGGCGGAGGGCGCACAACCCCTGATCTGCTCCTTTCTTTCCTGAGTGTTGTGTTTCCCACTAAGCTCTTCGATCCTGCCTTGCGTGACGGCTTTGCTATCGCTCATGACTGGTATATGGATCTCTTTATTTATGTAGTGGTCGGGGCCTGATAGAAGCTTGTCCCGAAGCGACTAGTTGCTTCCTGAATGCCTCTTTCTTGACTATAGTATGGTCTAGTCTTTCTTTCCAATGCCTCCTTTTGATATGAACCAAAAGACATCAATCCTACAATATACTTCAATGAAGATGTGAAGAAAAGGTTGTCAAAATTATCAAAAGATGTTTCAATTCATGCTACATTGAAGAAGAATAAAGTTTGATTATTGTAAATTTTGGGTGGGTTACAATTTAGAGTTATTGTATTTTAAGACTTTTAATTTACTTTAGGTTACAATTAAATAATGGTTAATTATGGCCATTAAGTATGAATGTTACAACTTTTGGAATGCCTTTAATAGTTTCATTTTGAGGCTATATAAAGCCATGTATGTTGTATTTGTAAGGAAGACTTGGAAAATATAGTAAAAGAAGCATTTGTGCTCTTCTTTAGCCAATGGCTATTTGCAATTCTATGTAGTTTAGGTTGCATGTAGAATCATTCAAGCTCGACATGATCAATCTTGCTTGTGGAGTGATTCGAATCTCAAACAAATGTTTGAGATATTTGATCAACAAGAATCATTCAAGCTAGACATGATCGATCTTGCTTGTGGAGTGATTCGAATCTCAATCAAGTGTTCTTGCCTTGAGACAATCGATTGACAAGGTAATCCGAATTTTATTCCCCTTGTATTGATTCCTTATCATATCACCTTTCCTTTCCTTTCCTTTCCTTTCCTTTCTTGCCGCAGAGAGTAACGACCTTGCTTGCATTCTAAGGGGAGCAATTTTTCGAGTCTACGAAGCTTCGTAGTTCTCCCTCCCCCCTTTTTGTCTGGCCATGGCATTAGATCCATAATGACTGGCGAGTCGGAACATTAGGAATATAACCACTGGCGAGTCAGAAGAAAGAGATCATTAAACCAATTTAGCCGAGCGTCGGGGAACCCTCGTTTTTTAGTCTTTGATTTTCTAATAAGCGTCAGGCAATGGAATTGTGAGACCTGGAGGGCGAAGAGGCTGTGGGAATCGCAAGAATGGATCAGTCTTCCATTGACTGGGGTGGTAAAGAAAGGTTCGAAAATGGCCGGATTATCTGGAGGAAGGGCATCCCCACCTTGAAACAAAGGTGTACGTAGATAAAGAAAGAGGCTGGTTATGGCTTTTCCAAGATAGGGTTCCCATCTATCTTGACCGGGAAGAGAGGAGAGGCCCTTGCGGAAGCCCTGACCACCCTTCTCTATTTTGAGGGATCCCTTCTTATATTTAGGATTCCTTCCCGGACTCGTAACAGCCGGCTAGGAACAAGAAGAGGGTCAGTAGTCTCTACCGTTGCAGGTCCTTCCTTCTCCTTCTGCTAAGACGGCCCTTTTGTTTCGCAGCACGAAATCATGAAGAAGCTGGAATGGAATAACTCAGAAAGAAGCTGGAATAACTCAGAGAGTGGCGCCTAGGCGTTGAGAGTGTCTCTTGTCTTTGTAGAGCAAGAGTAGGATCTTGGACTGGCCCCCTTCGCATGACCTATAAAGAAAAATCAGTTCGTGCTACTATAAGGCCTCTAAACTCCTTCCTCAGGACACTGTTTGTTTGGCCATGGGGAGGGGGTAGCCCCGACTTCTATAGGTCCTTGGTTCGACCTCCTAATGAGAATTGAGGTCCTTGCGCGGGCGTCTCATCCCGAAGACTTGCTTGCTCTGTATGGAGTGCCCCGTGGTTCCTCGAGTGCCAGCCGCGGAGAGTAATGCCATCAACTAGGGCACTATTGGCCACTAACCACTTGCCCGGCCTTGGGACAGTCAAAAGAATGAAACTAGTTACCCTACCTTTCTCCGCTTTCTTCTTTCGACCAGATTACCCATGGGTGAGGAGCTAGAATCAATCTTTTTTATATCTGAGATGAGAAACCTGATCCCTTTCGAGTCTTTCATTCCACGCTTTATGGCCATGTCTGGTCACTTAAAACGCTTTCTTCTCTGATGATAGAAAGAGAATAGGGAAAGAAGAAGACTAATAAAAAAGACTCTTAGCAAGTAGTGCCTCCACGTCCTCAGGCAATGCACCACGGCTGTCATCTCTTTCTTCTCTGTCCCGAAGGAGAGCTTTAAGCAGGTAAAGAGCTGGTAGTGAGGGTCTTCCATCAGTTTTCCTCTGGCTTGAGTTCTGAGACGAAGATCAGGCTTGGCTTTGAAGGGACATATAGAAGATCAGGGAAAGCAAGACAAGATTCATGAGACTTAACTCCTCTACGATGCGGAGATCCTGTTGTGCTTGCTGCCTATACACTTGGCGAGGCAGAGGCTCTGTGCAAGAGTAGAAGGTATTCCCTGTGCCTTTGGCTGCTCTTCTTAGCCTAGCCGGTTCCTTAAGTGGTCATTCAATTCATGATTGGCTTAGTCAATCCGTTCATTTGCCTGTGGCTTTCCCTGCCCCTTTTAGTTTAGTAGTGCTTTAGTCATTCTAGAACCCCCTCTGCCCTCTTCTTTTCAGAAGAGACTGATTCAGAACCTTTACCTGAGAGTCAAAGAGTGAAAGAATTAGAATACATTTTACCTTGTGAAAGAAAGAGTGAAATCAAGGAATAAAAGAAAGCTAGCTCGGCTAAGCTAAGATGGAGAGGAGTTAAGTCTCATGAATCTTGTTTTGCTTTCGGCTTTGTTTACTGTGTTTGAAGGATTGAATGAATAAGGTAAATAGGGGAAGGCAAGGTCATATCTGATATGAACCAAGAGACTTAGAAGATATATCAAAAGAAGCATTTGTGCTTTTCTTTAGCCAATGGCTAAGTTTCTTTGCAACTCTATGTAGTTTAGGTTGCATGTAGAATCATTCAAGCTCGATATGATCAATCTTGCTTGTGGAGTGATTCGAATCTCAAACAAAGTGTTCTTGGCTTGAGATATTCGATCGACAAGGTAATCCGAATCTTATTCCCCTTGTAGTTGATTCCTTATCTTATCATTTGGTATCAGAGCTTCAGGCTCAAGATCGGATATATGTTTCCTTTGCGTTTCTTCTCAATTTAATTTTTATTTATTTTCATCTTTTTAGTTTTTAATCGACCCAAAGTTCAAAATTCAATATTTGCTCTATTTAAAATTTTGAGAGGTGAGAATGAGAGCTTCATTTGTGTAAATGAGTGCAAACAGAGTGGCTTAAATTCCTTGAGTGTATACACGTGAGAGAGTGTTGTGAGGTCCTTTATATTTCCATAACTTATTTTTTGCAGCAAAGTTTCACAAATAGATTCGAGGACGAATCCTCTTGAAGAAGTGGAGAATGATATGAACCAAGAGACTTAGAAGATATATCAAAAGAAGCATTTGTGCTTTTCTTTAGCCAATGGCTAAGTTTCTTTGCAACTCTATGTAGTTTAGGTTGCATGTAGAATCATTCAAGCTCGATATGATCAATCTTGCTTGTGGAGTGATTCGAATCTCAAACAAGTGTTTGAGATATTTGATCAACAAGAATCATTGAAGCTAGACATGATCGATCTTGCTTCTGGAGTGATTCGAATCTGAAACAAAGTGTTCTTGGCTTGAGATATTCGATCGACAAGGTAATCCGAATCTTATTCCCCTTGTAGTTGATTCTTTATCTTATCATTTGGTATCAGAGCTTCAGGCTCAAGATCGGATATATGTTTCCTTTGCGTTTCTTCTCAATTTAATTTTTATTTATTTTCATCTTTTTAGTTTTTAATCGACCCAAAGTTCAAAATTCAATCTTTGCTCTATTTAAAATTTTGAGAGGTGAGAATGAGAGCTTCATTTGTGTAAATGAGTGCAAACAGAGTGGCCTAAAATTCCTTGAGTGTATACACGTGAGAGAGTGTTGTGAGGTCCTTTATATTTCCATAACTTATTTTTTGCAGCAAAGTTTCACAAATAGATTCGAGGACGAATCCTCTTGAAGAAGTGGAGAATGATATGAACCAAGAGACTTAGAAGATATATCAAAAGAAGCATTTGTGCTTTTCTTTAGCCAATGGCTAAGTTTCTTTGCAACTCTATGTAGTTTAGGTTGCATGTAGAATCATTCAAGCTCGATATGATCAATCTTGCTTGTGGAGTGATTCGAATCTCAAACAAGTGTTCGAGATATTTGATCAACAAGAATCATTGAAGCTAGACATGATCGATCTTGCTTCTGGAGTGATTCGAATCTCAAACAAAGTGTTCTTGGCTTGAGATATTCGATCGACAAGGTAATCCGAATCTTATTC
>NW_019268699.1:50914-55851 GCF_002738365.1 Cucurbita moschata
CTTGTAGTTGATTCCTTATCTTATCAATATCGGTGAATGAGCGAAGCCGGCCTGATATGAACCAAGAGACATCAATCATACAATATGCTTCAATGAAGATGTGAAGAAAAGGTTGTCAAAATTATCAAAAGATGTTTCAATTCATGCTACATTGAAGAAGAATAAAGTTTGATTGTTGTAAATTTTGATACCTTCTTCCATGGTCTCTCCCTCGCATCAAGCCAGGACCAACCGCATGTGGATTATCCTCGTGGTGATCAGAATTGTCGCCTTCATATGTATCGGTTGAGGGCGTAGGTTGTGGAATCCTCTGTCGTGCTTGATTTTGAATCTCCAATCTTCCTATTCGATCAGTCAACTCTTCTATTCCTCGAATTAGTCTTTCCATAGTTCGTTGTTGTGCTTCTCTCAATCGTGCATCAGTAATGTTAGTATTGTCGTCTTGATTTTCCATGCTACAAAAGAAAGGTAAACTATTAAAGGCATTCCAAAAGTTGTAACATTCACACTTTATGGCCATAATTAGCCATTATGTAAATGTAACCGAAATTAAATAAAAAGTCTTAAAACACAATAACTCTAAATTATAACCCACCCAAAATTTACAACAATCAAACTTTATTCTTCTTCAATGTAGCATGAATTGAAACATCTTTCGATAATTTTGACAACCTTTTCTTCACATCTTCATTGAAGCATATTGTATGATTGATGTCTCTTGGTTCATATCATTCTCCACTTCTTCAAGAGGATTCGTCCTCGAATCTATTTGTGAAACTTTGCTGCAAAAAATAAGTTATGGAAATACAAAGGACCTCATAACACTCTCTCACGTGTATACACTCAAAGAATTTTAGGCCACTCTGTTTGCACTCATTTACACAAATGAAGCTCTCATTCTCACCTCTCAAAATTTTAAATAGAGCAAAGATTGAATTTTGAACTTTGGGTCGATTAAAAACTAAAAAGATGAAAATAAATAAAAATTAAATTGAGAAGAAACGCAAAGGAAACATATATCCGATCTTGAGCCTGAAGCTCTGATACCAAATGATAAGATAAGGAATCAACTACAAGGGGAATAAGATTCGGATTACCTTGTCGATCGAATATCTCAAGCCAAGAACACTTTGTTTGAGATTCGAATCACTCCAGAAGCAAGATCGATCATGTCTAGCTTCAATGATTCTTGTTGATCAAATATCTCAAACACTTGTTTGAGATTCGAATCACTCCACAAGCAAGATTGATCATATCGAGCTTGAATGATTCTACATGCAACCTAAACTACATAGAGTTGCAAAGAAACTTAGCCATTGGCTAAAGAAAAGCACAAATGCTTCTTTTGATATATCTTCTAAGTCTCATTACAAATACAACATAGATGGCTTTATATAGCCTCAAAATGAAACTATTAAAGGCATTCCAAAAGGTGTAACATTCACACTTTATGGCCATAATTAGCCATTATGTAAATGTAACCGAAATTAAATAAAAAGTCTTAAAACACAATAACTCTAAATTATAACCCACCCAAAATTTACAACAATCAAACTTTATTCTTCTTCAATGTAGCATGAATTGAAACATCTTTCGATAATTTTGACAACCTTTTCTTCACATCTTCATTGAAGCATATTGTATGATTGATGTCTCTTGGTTCATATCATTCTCCACTTCTTCAAGAGGATTCGTCCTCGAATCTATTTGTGAAACTTTGCTGCAAAAAATAAGTTATGGAAATACAAAGGACCTCACAACACTCTCTCACGTGTATACACTCAAAGAATTTTAGGCCACTCTGTTTGCACTCATTTACACAAATGAAGCTCTCATTCTCACCTCTCAAAATTTTAAATAGAGCAAAGATTGAATTTTGAACTTTGGGTCGATTAAAAACTAAAAAGATGAAAATAAATAAAAATTAAATTGAGAAGAAACGCAAAGGAAACATATATCCGATCTTGAGCCTGAAGCTCTGATACCAAATGATAAGATAAGGAATCAACTACAAGGGGAATAAGATTCGGATTACCTTGTCGATCGAATATCTCAAGCCAAGAACACTTTGTTTGAGATTCGAATCACTCCAGAAGCAAGATCGATCATGTCTAGCTTCAATGATTCTTGTTGATCAAATATCTCAAACACTTGTTTGAGATTCGAATCACTCCACAAGCAAGATTGATCATATCGAGCTTGAATGATTCTACATGCAACCTAAACTACATAGAGTTGCAAAGAAACTTAGCCATTGGCTAAAGAAAAGCACAAATGCTTCTTTTGATATATCTTCTAAGTCTCATTACAAATACAACATAGATGGCTTTATATAGCCTCAAAATGAAACTATTAAAGGCATTCCAAAAGGTGTAACATTCACACTTTATGGCCATAATTAGCCATTATGTAAATGTAACCGAAATTAAATAAAAAGTCTTAAAACACAATAACTCTAAATTATAACCCACCCAAAATTTACAACAATCAAACTTTATTCTTCTTCAATGTAGCATGAATTGAAACATCTTTTGATAATTTTGACAACCTTTTCTTCACATCTTCATTGAAGCATATTGTATGATTGATGTCTCTTGGTTCATATCACGGCCGGTCTCTGATCCTACTTCTGGAACTCTTAAGGACCTTTAATTCTACAATTCTATCCAACATAGGGGTAAAACAGTAAAAGACCTTTTTCCCTTAACAGCGGGAGATTCAAGAAATTCTTTTCTATCTAGCATAGGGGTAAAATAGTAAAAGCGGTTTTCCCTTAATAACTGGAGCTTCAAGAAAAGAAATTCTATCCACCATAGGGATAAAACAGTAAAAGCGGTTTTCCCTTAAGGAAAGCTGCTTCAAGAAATTATTTTCTATCTTTCCAGTATTTTGAGGGATAAAAGAGTCCATTTTCCCCAATTTCCCTCGGTAACTCAACTGTAAACACTCAAAAAACTAGAAAAAAGCTATCCTCCCCCGTATTTTTAGGGATAAAAGTCTATCTTTACCCTATTTTGGGGGATCAAATCTAGGTATTTAGGGTAGAGGTAATGTTGAAGTAAAAGTCAATCCTTCAGATTCATGAGAGTTAACTGGAAGTCAATCCTCAACTCTCGATTCATTCTTTCTCTTGATCTGATCCTCTCCCTTAAACCTTTTGATATGAACCAAGAGACATCAATCATACAATATGCTTCAATGAAGATGTGAAGAAAAGGTTGTCAAAATTATCAAAAGATGTTTCAATTCATGCTACATTGAAGAAGAATAAAGTTTGATTGTTGTAAATTTTGGGTGGGTTATAATTTAGAGTTATTGTGTTTTAAGACTTTTTATTTAATTTCGGTTACATTTACATAATGGCTAATTATGGCCATAAAGTGTGAATGTTACACCTTTTGGAATGCCTTTAATAGTTTCATTTTGAGGCTATATAAAGCCATCTATGTTGTATTTGTAATGAGACTTAGAAGATATATCAAAAGAAGCATTTGTGCTTTTCTTTAGCCAATGGCTAAGTTTCTTTGCAACTCTATGTAGTTTAGGTTGCATGTAGAATCATTCAAGCTCGATATGATCAATCTTGCTTGTGGAGTGATTCGAATCTCAAACAAGTGTTTGAGATATTTGATCAACAAGAATCATTGAAGCTAGACATGATCGATCTTGCTTCTGGAGTGATTCGAATCTCAAACAAAGTGTTCTTGGCTTGAGATATTCGATCGACAAGGTAATCCGAATCTTATTCCCCTTGTATTGATTCCTTATCTTATCATTTGGTATCAGAGCTTCAGGCTCAAGATCGGATATATGTTTCCTTTGCGTTTCTTCTCAATTTAATTTTTATTTATTTTCATCTTTTTAGTTTTTAATCGACCCAAAGTTCAAAATTCAATCTTTGCTCTATTTAAAATTTTGAGAGGTGAGAATGAGAGCTTCATTTGTGTAAATGAGTGCAAACAGAGTGGCCTAAAATTCCTTGAGTGTATACACGTGAGAGAGTGTTGTGAGGTCCTTTGTATTTCCATAACTTATTTTTTGCAGCAAAGTTTCACAAATAGATTCGAGGACGAATCCTCTTGAAGAAGTGGAGAATGATATGAACCAAGAGACATCAATCATACAATATGCTTCAATGAAGATGTGAAGAAAAGGTTGTCAAAATTATCAAAAGATGTTTCAATTCATACTACATTGAAGAAGAATAAAGTTTGATTGTTGTAAATTTTGAGTGGGTTATAATTTAGAGTTATTGTATTTTAAGACTTTTCATTTAATTTCGGTTACATTTACATAATGGCTAATTATGGCCATAAAGTGTGAATGTTACTACTTTTGGAATGCCTTTAATAGTTTCATTTTGAGACTATATAAAGCCATGTATGTTGTATTTGGAAGGTAGACTTGGAAAATATATTAAAAGAAGCATTTGTGCTTTTCTTTAGCCAATGGCTAAGTTTCTTTGCAACTCCATGTAGTTTAGGTTGCATGTAGAATCATTCAAGCTCGACATGATCAATCTTGCTTGTGGAGTGATTCGAATCTCAATCAAGTGTTCTTGCGTTGAGATATTTGATCAACAAGAATCATTCAAGCTAGACATGATCGATCTTGCTTGTGGAGTGATTCGAATCTCAAACAATGTTCTTGTCTTGAGATATTCTGATATGAACCAAGAGACATCAATTTATCCCACCAAATTTGAGCATATTGTTTGAATTGAGCAATGCATAACAGTACCTTCTTTTCATCACTAAAATTATGGCAGTTGAACACTGACTCCACCGTTTTCTCCCATTGAAGGTACTCCTCTGGATCGGTTTTGCCATAAAACTTGGGAAGTTTTAATTTGATGCTCCCCACGTTACGATCAATTCTATCATCATAAGGAACTCGTTGTTGTAAATTATGATACCTTCTTCCATGGTCTCTCCCTC
>NW_019268699.1:55861-57135 GCF_002738365.1 Cucurbita moschata
AGCTGCTTCAAGAAATTATTTTCTATCTTTCCAGTATTTTGAGGGATAAAAGAGTCCATTTTCCCCAATTTCCCTCGGTAACTCAACTGTAAACACTCAAAAAACTAGAAAAAAGCTATCCTCCCCCGTATTTTTAGGGATAAAAGTCTATCTTTACCCTATTTTGGGGGATCAAATCTAGGTATTTAGGGTAGAGGTAATGTTGAAGTAAAAGTCAATCCTTCAGATTCATGAGAGTTAACTGGAAGTCAATCCTCAACTCTCGATTCATTCTTTCTCTTGATCTGATCCTCTCCCTTAAACCTTTTGATATGAACCAAGAGACATCAATCATACAATATGCTTCAATGAAGATGTGAAGAAAAGGTTGTCAAAATTATCAAAAGATGTTTCAATTCATACTACATTGAAGAAGAATAAAGTTTGATTGTTGTAAATTTTGAGTGGGTTATAATTTAGAGTTATTGTATTTTAAGACTTTTCATTTAATTTCGGTTACATTTACATAATGGCTAATTATGGCCATAAAGTGTGAATGTTACTACTTTTGGAATGCCTTTAATAGTTTCATTTTGAGACTATATAAAGCCATGTATGTTGTATTTGGAAGGTAGACTTGGAAAATATATTAAAAGAAGCATTTGTGCTTTTCTTTAGCCAATGGCTAAGTTTCTTTGCAACTCCATGTAGTTTAGGTTGCATGTAGAATCATTCAAGCTCGACATGATCAATCTTGCTTGTGGAGTGATTCGAATCTCAATCAAGTGTTCTTGCGTTGAGATATTTGATCAACAAGAATCATTCAAGCTAGACATGATCGATCTTGCTTGTGGAGTGATTCGAATCTCAAACAATGTTCTTGTCTTGAGATATTCTGATATGAACCAAGAGACATCAATTTATCCCACCAAATTTGAGCATATTGTTTGAATTGAGCAATGCATAACAGTACCTTCTTTTCATCACTAAAATTATGGCAGTTGAACACTGACTCCACCGTTTTCTCCCATTGAAGGTACTCCTCTGGATCGGTTTTGCCATAAAACTTGGGAAGTTTTAATTTGATGCTCCCCACGTTACGATCAATTCTATCATCATAAGGAACTCGTTGTTGTAAATTATGATACCTTCTTCCATGGTCTCTCCCTCGCATCAAGCCAGGACCAACCGCATGTGGATTATCCTCGTGGTGATCAGAATTGTCGCCTTCATATGTATCGGTTGAGGGCGTAGGTTGTGGAATCCTCTGTCGTGCTTGATTTTGAATCTCCAAT
>NW_019268700.1:0-11671 GCF_002738365.1 Cucurbita moschata
TACCATATCTCAAGCCCACCATTAACAGATATTGTCCACTTTTGTGCATTACATATCACCACCAGCCTCGCGGTTTTAAAATGCGTCTACTAGGAAGATTTTTTCACACCCTTAAAAGAAATGTTTCTTCACCCTCTCAAATCGCTAGTAGATATATTCCATTTTGGCCTGTTATGGATCGTCGTCAGCCTCACAGTCTTAAAATGCGTCTATGAGTGAGAGGTTTCCACACATTATAAGGAATGGTTCATTCCCCTCTCCAACCAATGTGGGATTTATTAAAAAGTAGTCAGGATGACCAAGTGGTCTAAGTCGCCAGACTCAAGTTTTGGTCCTCGTGAGAGGGCATGGGTTCAAATCCCACTTCTAACACAATTCAAATTATAGGGTGAAGAAAAAAAGCTAAACTATGATCATCATTTTAGCATGCATCAAACATCATCAACACATCATAATTATTGTAAAACATGCATCAAATATCATCATATAACTCATATACATCATCATACATCATATTAATAAAGCATAAAGGACACGTACCTAGTTGTACTGGCACGTCCTCGAAGTTGTCGTTTCCTATTATAGCGTTCATTTCATTTTATTAACATTTCACATTTATAATGTTGTTTAACTTGAATTCATGAAATATTGCATCATGGTAGCCTTATTTATCTTCATTATGGTCAAATTAGCTCCGGGAGGGTAAAAAACTTTGGGGTCGATGTCAAAATTGCCAAACCGAGCGTTGTAAGCCTAAAGAATATGCGCAACCAAGTTGAGCTATGAAGCCGAGGGGTTCTTTTTGCTGCTAGTTGACGTGTGGCGCAATAAGGCGCTGACGCGTGTGCAGGCTAAATTGGGTCGAGCCGCGGGCCAAGTGTCGATTGTTGGGTCGCGGCATGGGTGTTGGGCTATTGCAGGTGGGTCTTAGGTAATTGGGCTTCGCCATGGACTGTTAGGTTTTGTGCTGTAGGCGTTGCAGGTTGGATAGGCAGACAAGAGATCGTTGGTGTTGTTCTTTTTGCTACTAGTTGATGTGTGGCGCAATAAAGCGCTGACGCGTGTGCAGGCTAAATTGGGTCGAGGCGTGGGTCAAGTGTTGATTGTTGGGTCGCGGCATGGGTGCTGGACTATTGCAGGTGAGTCTAAGGTAATTGGGCTTCGCCATGGACTTTCAGGTTTTGTGCTGTAGGCGTTGCAGGTTGGATTGGCAGACAAGAGATCGTTGGTGCTGTTGTTTTTGCTGCTAGTTGACGTGTGGTGCAATAAGGCGCTGATGCGTGTGCAGGCTAAATTGGGTCGAGGCGTTGTCTAGTGTCGATTGTTGGGTCACGACATGGGTGCTGGGCTATTGCAGGTGGGTCTTAGGTAATTGGGCTTCGCCATGGACTGTCAGGTTTTGTGCTTTAGGCATTGCGGGTTGGATTGGAAGACAAGAGATCGTTGGTGCGGTTGTTAAGCTAGGCTGCAGACGTTTGGTTGGGTTGGCTATTATAATTGGGTCATGAGTGTGTGTTGGGCCGAACCAATGGATTGGCAGTGGGTTGTGGGTTTGAATCTGACCCAAATCCAGATCGTATTTGGATCCGACTTATTTGTCTTCTTCGACCGACTCAGTGCGATTTTCTATTTTTCATCTCTCTCCTCTCTACAGCTATTTTCGACGTTTTTGCTCATCGTTTTCCTCCTCTAACTCTTTGTTGGACTCTCTGCTTCTTTTCCACGAAATCTCGTGGCTTGTAGATGTTGGTGTTAATATAACACATGCGGAAGCAATTTGGATCTCAGGCACTTTTAGAACATCAATTATTGTAAATTACTAGCACGTTCATAAGTATTAAAACTTAATGAGTTTAAATACTAACCTTTTGTAGTTTAAACTCCTTTTGCCTCACGAATCGGTTTCGAACCACCACTAGTGTCTTCTCCACTATCCTCCAGCCTTAGAACGGGATTGTGGAATCCGGTGAGTGACTAAACTTGGGAGGGATTTTGTATATGTGAAAGAGAGTGTTTGTGAGAAGTTTTTCTCAAGGTTTTTCATCAAGATGAAGAATCCCCTCCAAGTATCATGATCACTCTATTTAAAGAGTCAAGTTTGCATGTTCATGCAAACTTGAGATCACCAAATTTTGACACTTAAAATTCCACTCAAATGTTTGGGATTATGTGGCAAGCATGCATGTTTGAGTTAACCAAATTTTGACACTCAAAATTCCACTCAAACTTGTGGGGTTTATTTTGCAAACATGCAAGTTTGGTTAAACCAAATTTTGACACCTCAAAATTCCACTAACATGGATTTTTCCATTAGATGAAAGTCAACATTTTGACTTTCTTCATTTTAATTCAACAATTAATTTGAATAATGAATTTCAAATTAAAGTAACATTAAATGATTAATTAAACTATTTAATTAATATTTAATATTAATTCAAATGCCAATCCCAATCAATTCCGACACATAATTGATTAAGATATTTAAATCTTATTTAAATATCTCAGATTCTCTCTTTTTGTTTAATTCGTAAATAAAACAAAAATGCGGTTAAATATATCGTATATATGTAACGCATATTCCCTAATTTGAATTCGAACACTTCGAACTCACTCGTCACACTGTTCTATGGTTTAGTCCGATATGAGCTAGCAGAGGGACCTAATGGACCTATAGATCATGGGCTCCAACGATCCAAGATTAACCGATTAAACTCATTAACCTGGTTAACCAACATTCGTTAACTACTAGGACACTCCACTATAGCCTAGTAGTTGCACTCCCCTCACTATAGATATATTTCTGTCCATCTGATATAACCATGATTAGTAAGTCGATCCTTCACAGGTTGTTCGTAACTAGAGCTGGGTCAATTTACCGTTTTACCCCTGAAGTTACTTCTTGTTCCTTATGTCTCACTGATCCTCTAATGAACAATTGGTTTGTGGTCCAACCAGTAAACCGAATCCCTCTCAGGCCAATGAGAGGGTGGGGCCCCTTGTTCAAGACCTGGAGTCAGTGCTTAAGGGAACTACCTTTCTTCTATCCCTAAAAGTGGGTAGGAGTGAATTCCGTCTTGCACCCCACGTCCCCAGCCATTCACCCAGTCTTACCCCTGAAATGGGAGGCCTGTTGAGTCGGCGAACTAGAGCCACTCTCACCCATGCAAATCTAAGGATAATTCCGAATAAACAGGAGTTCATGGTTAGCTCAGGATTAAAACCGAGTTACCTAGGTTATCGAATGAAAAGAAAATCAGTCTCAACAGTAAACGACTTTATAAAGTGAGAGTGGTTTTCTTCATGGTCCGATCTTATGCAATACTCATTGCATAGGACGCCCCCACTCACATGTCTCCACATGCACAATTTAGTGATCACATTGTTTATATCATATACAAAAGTGGGCCGCATCCATAGTGTCCCCAGAATAAGGTACTCAGCCTTATCCTTATACTATAGATCATTTTGACTATATACTTGAACTTGATCCACTCTTATGTCTCTACATATAGTTCAAGTAATCATACTATAGCCAGAGTGTTCTTAGTTTATTGGATTTAGATTAATGATCGTAAAGTTCACTTTATTCAATAACAATTTTTACTGAATAAACATCAATAATAACTTTATTGAAAATAGAATATATCTTTGTTTACAAACTATGAGTTTTAGGACATAAAACCCAACAAACTCCCACTTGGACTAAAACTCTAGTTGGGTTTTATAACGTTGAGTAGAGAGAAATACAATAAACTAGGGCATCACATACTGATGCCTTTTCTCCCACTTGCCCTAAATTACATAACTCGTAGTCCTAGACTCACTAGGTGCCCTTCAAACACTTTAGCCGTGAGGGGCTTTGTAAATGGATCAGCAATGTTGTGCTCTGAAGCTATCTGTGTGACGATCACATCTCCTCGTTGCACAATCTCCCTTATGAGATGATATTTGCGCTCAATATGTTTTCCTCGCTTATGGCTTCTTGGTTCTTTTGAATTTGCAACTGCTCCACTGTTATCACAATAAAGAGTGACGGGAAGATGCATATTTGGAACGACTTCCAAATCAGTTAAGAACTTCCTAAGCCATACAGATTCTTTCGCTGCTTCACAAGCAGCAACATACTCAGCCTCCATGGTGGAATCAGCAATGCAACCTTGCTTTATGCTTCTCCATATTATTGCTCCTCCGTTCAGAGTGAAGACAGATCCTGATGTCGATTTCCTCGAATCTACATCGGTCTGAAAATCTGAGTTAGTGTACCCTGTAAGGATCAAATCCTTAGCACCGTACATTAACATATAGCCCCTCGTTCTCCTAAGATACTTGAGGATATTCTTAACGGCAGTCCAATGAGCACGTCTCGGATTGGACTGATATCTGCTGACAATTCCCACAGCATAGCATATGTCGGGTCGGGTACATAGCATGGCATACATCAGACTACCGACCGCTGATGCATAGGGAATGTGTTTCATATCCTCAACTTCTTGAGGTGTCTTAGGACTTTGTTCCTTCGACAAATGAACTCCATGCCTGAAAGGTAATAATCCTTTCTTGGAGTCCTGCATCTTATATCGAATCAACATTTTGTCGATGTACGATGCTTGAGACAATGCTAGTGTTTTGTTCTTGTGATTCCGAACAATTTGGATTCCAAGAACAAACTGAGCCTCTCCCAAATCTTTCATTTGGAATTGTGTCGCCAGCCAATGCTTAATGTCAGTCAAAAATCCTACATCATTTCCAATGAGTAGGATATCGTCAACGTACAACACCAGGAAAGCTACTGTAGAGTTGACTATCCTTTTATAAACACAAGGTTCGTCAACATTCTGTTTAAAGCCATAAGATTTGATCGCAGTATCAAACTTTATATTCCAGGATCGAGATGCTTGCTTCAACCCATAAATGGATCTTTTAAGCTTGCAAACCCTTTGCTCGTGATCCTGTTCAATGAACCCCTCTGGTTGAGCCATATAGATACTCTCTTCAAGATTGCCGTTTAGAAAAGCTGTCTTAACATCCATTTGCCAAATTTCATAATCATAAAATGTGGCAATAGACAAGAGTATTCTTATTGATTTAAGCATAGCAACAGGAGAGAAGGTTTCTTCATAGTCCACCCCCTCTCTTTGGGTATAACCCTTTGCTACTAGTCGTGCTTTAAAGGTCTGTACCTTACCGGTTTGGTCTCGTTTCCTCTTATAGATCCATTTGCAACCAATAGGTTTTACCCCATCCGGTTGATCTACAAGTTCCCAGACTGAATTGAAGTACATTGACTCCATTTCAAGATTCATGGCTTTAATCCACTGATCTCTATCCTCATCATTCATTGCCTGTTTATAGGTCAATGGATCCTCAACGCCATCATCAGGTATGATGACTTGAGTTTCTGCCAAACCCAAGTAACGATCGGGTTGAGTTATAACCCTCCCACTCGTCGAGGCATTCTCAACTCTTGAGAAGGATGTGATTGACCAGAAGTGTCAGCTCCATCAACAACTCTGGTTGAAGGACCAGCTTGATCAACAACTCTTGTTGTTTTATCAGTAGCTTCTTTAGAAATCTCACTTAATACTAGTTTGCTACGAGGTTGATGATTTCTTACGTGGTCTTCCTCTAAGAATGTAGCGTTCGTTGATACAAACACTCTATTTTCTTGAGGATCATAAAACAAACCACCTTTCGTCTCTTTGGGGTATCCTACGAATAGACATAATTTTGAACGACGTTCTAATTTCTTGGGATTTTGCAACAACACATGTGCTGGACATCCCCAAATTCTGAAGTGACGTAAACTACCTTTACGCCCTTTCCATAACTCATAAGGTGTTTCTGAAACACTCTTAGTAGGAACCATGTTCAAAATGTATGTAGCAGTCTCCACTGCATATCCCCAAAACGGATCGGGTAATTGAGCGAAACTCATCATAGACCGAACCATGTCTAATAGAGTTCTATTTCTCCTTTCTGATACACCATTTTGTTGAGGCATACCAGGGGCTGAGAGTTGAGACCTTATTCCATGTTCTATCATATAGTCCTGAAATCTTAAATCCATGTACTCTCCTCCTCGATCTAATCGAAGTGTTTTAATAGTTTTACCTAATAGATTCTGAACCTCAGTCTTATACTCTCTGAATTTTTCAAGAGCTTCGGACTTGTGATGCATTAGGTAAAGATAGTCATACCTTGAATAATCATCAATAAAACTGATGAAATATTCATACCCTCCTCGTGCTTTGACATTCATTGGACCACAGAGATCTGTATGCACGAGTTCTAAGGTTTCTTTGGCTCTATAACGTTTTTCGCAAAATGATCGTTTAGTCATTTTACCCTCAAGACAAGACTCACATGGAGGTAAAGAATTGTCTTCTAACTTATTTAGAAGTCCTCTTTTAACCAATCTCTCAATCCTATTGAGATTAATGTGGCCTAGTCTTAAGTGCCAAAGATAGGTATTAGGAGAAATCTTTTGTCGTTTATTTTGAGTTTCAGCTGTTTTAAACATCTCAGTATTTAAAATAGCTTTTGTTTCGCTCGGTTTTAACATATATAAGTTGTTTTCTAGTTTTGCAGAACAAATATGTATACCTCTTTTGCAAATGAACACTTCATTGATTTCAAAAGATACTTTATACAATTGTTCTAATAAATAAGAGATAGATATTAGATTTCTTTTCATTTCAGGAACAAAAAGTGCATTATCTAATATAATGAATCTATAGTAAAGAGTGTTGATAGTTATATATAGTAAATAGTTATATGTGGTAAAACTATATATAGTAAACTAAACTAAACTATATAAATATATTAGTCAGAGTCTTGCATTTTCTTCTAGATCAAGTGTGTGCGTTGTCGTGCGATCCTAACAACTGGTATCAGAGCTAGGCGAAATTTGCCACGATCTGTGAAGATGGAAAGTTCAAAGATTGGAATTGATAAGTTCGATAGATCCGATTATTTTTACCAGAAAGATCTTCACGAACCCCTGTTGGGGGTAAAGCATGATATCATGAACACGAAGCGATCTGATTTCGATTTATGGAAGATGGAGATTGAAGATTATTTCTACTAGAAAGATCTTCATGAACCCTTGTTGGGGTAAAGCATGATATCATGAACACGAAGCGATCTGATTTTGGTTTATGGAAGATGGAGATTGAAGATTATTTTTACCAAAAAGATCTTCACGAACCCCTGTTGGGGTAACATGAACACGAAGCAGTGGTGGAATGTATTGTCGTGCGATCCTAACAACTAGTAGTCTTGCATTTTATTTTAGATTGAGTGTGTGCGTTGCCATGCGATCCTAACATTTGGTATCACAGCTAGGCGAAATTTGCCACGATCTGTGAAGATGGAAAGTTCAAAGATTGGAATTGATCTTCACGAACCCCTGTGGTGGAAATGCGTTGCCATGTGATCCTAACAACTAGTATCAGAGCTAGGCAAAATGAAGATGAAAAGTTCAAAGATTGAAATAATGCGCTGCCGTCCGAACCTATAGAACCATTGTGGTGGAAGGCGTTGCTGTCCGATCCTAACAACTAGTATTAGAGCTAGGCGAAATTTGCCACGATCTGTGAAGATTTATGGATGTTTTTTTAATATATTCAAAGATTGGAATTGAGAAGTTCCATGATCCGATTTCCATAAAAATCTTCACGAACCAGTATGGAAATGAAGGAAGGTTTGAACCTGAACAATAGATAACGATTGCCATCACTAGTGAGAGTTTGAACCTCTGACCTTGTGGTTAAGAGACACACACTCTAACCATTTGACCTATTCCAACCAGTTATTTAAAATTGTCCGAGCTCACCACTAGTAGATGTTGTCTGCTTTGGCTCGTTACGTATCGTCGTCAGCCTCACGATTTTAAAACGCACCTACTATAGAGAGGTTTTCCAGATTCCTCGCTGGCAGTCTACTAGGGAGAGATCTCCACACCCTTATAAGAAATTTTTCATCTTCTCTCCAATCGATCTGGAATCTCACAATCCACCCCCTTGGGGGCCAGCGTCTTCGCTGACACACCGCCTGATGACTAGCTATGATATCATTTGTAACATCTTAAGCCCACCGTTAGCAGATATTGTCCACTTTGGTGCATTACGTATCACCACCAGCCTCACGCTTTTAAAATGCGTCTACGAGGAAGATTTTTTCACACCCTTAAAAGAAATGCTTCCTCACCCTCTCCAATCGCTAGCAGATATCTTCCATTTTGCCCTGTTATGGATCGTCGTCAGCCTCACAGTTTTAAAATGCGTCTATTAGGGAGAGGTTTTCACACCCTTACAAGGAATGATTCATTCCCCTTTCCAACCAGTGTAGGATCTATTAAAAAGTAGTCAGGATGGCCGAGTAGTCAAAGGCGCCAGACTCAAGTTCTGGTCCTCGTAAGAAGCGTGGCTTCAAATTCCCCTTCTGACAAAATTCAGATTATTGTGTGTTAGTCTAATGGCTAGTGAAATTGAATAACATCTACTACTATCATGGTTGGGGGAGGGTTATATCATAAAATGATATGAACTTCTTTTGAGATCTTTTTTTTTTCCTTTTCGAATTTAATTACAATACATGGTGATGTTTCCATATAAATAATAAGCAAAAGAGAGTGAACAAAACAGTAAGGCTACTTACTTGGTTTGTTGGCCTTAGCGGGCATTTCTCTACTTTTAGATTTGCTAAGCTTTCGTTCCTCGAAGTTGCTCCAAAGGTTACCGGTTGTCGTTTCCTATTAGAGCGTTCATTTCATTTCATTAACATTTCACATTTATAATGTAGTTTAACTTGAATTCATGAAATAGTGCATCATACTGCCCTTATTTATCTTAATTATGGTCAAATCAGCTTCGGGAGGGTAAAAAATGTAGGGGTTGGTGTCATAATTGCGAAACTGAGCATTTTAAACGTAAGGAATACCCACAACAAAGCTGTGCTATGAAGCCGAGTCGTTCTTTTTGCTGCAAGTTGACGTGTGGCGCAATAAGAAGCTGATGCGTGTGCAGGCTAAATTGGGTCGTGGCACGGGTCAAGGGACGATTGCTGGGCTGCGACATGGGTGCTGAGCTATTGCAGGTGGGTCTTAGGTAATTGGCTTCGCCATCGACTGTCAGGTTTTGGGCTACAGACGTTGTGGGTTGGATGGGCAGACGTGGGATCTCGGGTGCTGGGCCACTGAGCTAGGCTGCAGACATTGGGTTGGCTTGGCTATTATAATTGTGCCGTGAGCGTGTGTTGGACTGAACAAATGGATTGGCAGTGGGTTGTAGGTTAGAGTCTGACCCAGATCCGGATTCGAATCTAGATTCGACGGATTCGTCTTCTTCGCCCGACTCAACGCGATTTTCTAGTTTTCATCTCTCTTCTCTCTGCTGCTATTTCTTGATGGTGTTAATACAACACAAGCGAAAGCAATTTGGATCTTAGACACTCTAAGTACATCGATTATAGTAAATTAGCTAGCATGTTCATAAGCATTAGAACTCAAAGATGGTGTTAATACAACACATGCGGAAGCAATTTGGATCTTAGGCACTCTAAGTACATCAATTATAGTAAATTAGTTATCATGTTCATAAGCATTAGAACTCAAAGGAGTTTGAGTACTAACCTTTTGTAGTTCAAATTTGTTTTTCTTCACGAACCGATTTCAAACCACTACTAGTATCTTTCCTACTATTCTTCGGCCTTAGAACGAGATTGTGGAATTCGGTGAGTGACTAAACTAGGAAGGGATTTAATATATGTGAAGAGAGAGTTTGTGATGGATTTTGTGAAGGTTTTTTTCCAAGAAGGTTTCATGTACCATGACTCCATTTATAGAGTCATATTTAAATGCTCATGCAAATTTGAGATTACCAAATTTTGACACTCAAAATTCCACTCAAATTTGTTCGATTATGTGGCAAACATGCAAGTTTGGTTAAACCATATATTGACACTCACTCGTACATGGATTTTTACATTGAGTGAAGTCAACATATTGACTTTCTCCATTTTAATTCAACAATTAATTTAAATAATTAATTTCAAATTAAAGTAATATTAAAGGATTAATTAAACAATTTAATAAATATTTAACATAAATTCAAATGTCAACCGGAATCAATTCCAGCACATATTGATTATGAATCCCTATTCATAATTAAAATATTTAAATCTTATTTAAATATCTCCCATTCTCTGTTTTTCTTTAATTCCCAATTAAAACAAAAATGTGATTAAATATAGTGTATATATTTAGAGCATATTCCCTAATTTGAATTCGAACTCACTCGTCACACTGTTCTATGGTTTAGTCTGATATAAGCTAACAGGGGGACCTCTCTACTATCCCTAAAAGCGGGTAGGAGTGAATTCCATCTTGCACCCTATGTCCCCAGCTATTCACCGAGTCTTACCCATGAAATGGGAGGCTTATTGAGTCGGCGAACTCGAGAAACTCTCACTCATGTAAATCTAAGAATAATTCCAAATAAACAGGAGTTCATAGTAAACTCAGGATTAAGATCGAGTTACCTAGGTCACCGAATGAAAAAAAAAAGTTTCAATAGTAAACGACATTATAAAGTGAGTGATTTGAACTCACATGTAAAATTTAGTGATAAAGTTGTTTATATTGTAAGGAACACTTAATTAGGATCTAGCAGCAAGGGTTTGAACCTCCGACCCCTTGTTGGGGGTAAAAGTTGGATACTCGGTAAATCGTAAGGAACACTTGATTGCCATCGCTAGACCCCTTGTTGGGGGTAAAAGTTGGATACTCGGTAAATCGTAAGGAACACTTGATTGCCATCGCTAGAAGGAGGGTTTGAACCTCCGACCTTGTGGTTAACAGCCACACGCTCTAACCAACTGAGCTATTCCAGCTAGTTGATTAAAATTTTCTGAGACGTGGTTAACAGCCACACGCTCTAACCAACTGAGCTATTCCAGCTAGTTGATTAAAATTTTCTGAGACAACTACTAGTAGATATTGTCTTAACCAACTGAGCTATTCCAGCTAGTTGATTAAAATTTTCTGAGACAACTACTAGTAGATATTGTCTACTTTGGCTCGTTACGTATAACCATCAGCCTCACGGTTTATAAACGCATCTACTATGCAGAGGTTTTCCAGCGTCCTCGTTGGAAGTCTACTAGGGAGAGGTTTCCACACTCTTATAATAAATGTTTCATCTTCTCTCTAACCGATCTGGGATCTTACAATCCACCCCCTTGGGGGACCAGCGTCTTCGCTGGCACACTACCTGGTGACTAGTTATGATACCATTTGTAACAGCTCAAGACCATCGCTAGCGGATATTTTCCACTTTGGTGCATTACGTATCACCATCAGCCTCACGGTTTTAAAATGTGTCTACTAGGAAGATTATTCCACACCCTTAAAAGAAATGCGTCTATTAGAGAGAGGTTTCCACAACCATATAAGGAATGATTCATTCTCCTCTCCAACTGATATGGAATCTATTAAAAAGTTGTTATGATGGCTGAGTGGTCTAATGTGCTAGACTCAAGTTATGGTCCTCGTAAGAGGGCATGGGTTCAAATTCTCCTTTTGACACAATATAAATAATAAGCAAAAGAAAGTCAAGAAAAAAGCTAAACTATGATCATCATTTTAGCATACATCGTCACATCATAATCATCG
>NW_019268700.1:17879-19894 GCF_002738365.1 Cucurbita moschata
ATTAAGAGCCACACGCTCTAACCAACTGAGCTATTCTAGCCTGTTAATTAAAATTTTTCGAGCCCACCACTAGTAAATGTTGTCTACTTTGACTCGTTACGCATAGCCGTCAGCCTCACGGTTTTAAAATGTATCTACTATGGAGAGGTTTTCCAGCGTCCTCGTTGGTAGTCTACTAGGGAGAAGTTTCCACACTCTTATAAGAAATGTTTCATCTTCTCTCTAACCGATTTGGGATCTTACAATCCATTCTCTTGGGGGCCAGCGTCTTCGCTGGCACACTGCCTGGTGACTAACTATGATACCATTTATAACAGCTCAAGACCATCTAGAAAATTTGTCCACTTTGGCGCATTACGTATCACCATCCGCCTCACGGTTTTAAAATGTGTCTACTAGGAAGATTATTCCACACCCTTAAAAGAAATTCTTCCTTACCCTCTTCAACCACTAGCAGATATCTTCCATTTCGGCCTCTTATGGATCACCATCAACCTCAGTTTTAAAATGCGTCTATTAAGAGAGGTTTCCACACTCTTATAAGGAATGGTTCATTCCCCTCTCCAACCGACACAGGATCTATTAAAAAGTTGTAGAATGACGGAGTGTTCTAAGGTGCCAAAATCAAGTTTTGGTCCTTGTAAGAGGGCATGGGTTCAAATCCCACTTTTGTCACAATTAAAATTATTGTGTTACTCTAATGGGCTAGCAAAAATGGAAAACATCTACTTATTACCATGGTTGGGTTGTTATCATGAAATGATCAGAACTTTTTAGAAATCTTTTTACCTTTTCGAATTTAATTACAATAAATCGTGAGGTTGAGATATAAATAATAAGAAAAAGAAAGTCAAGAAAAAAGCTAAATTATGATCATCGTTTTAGCATACATCGTCAACACATCATAAAACGTCATCAAACGTAATCATATAACTCATACACATCATCATACATCATATGTCAAGCATCATATTAATAAAGAATAAAGGACACGTGTCAGTGCAACTAGGCACGTGTTGTCATACGTCAAACAATTGCCTACTCTATCCTATAGTAAGGCTATTTACTTGGTTGGCCTTCGCCGGCATTTCTCTACTTTCGGATTTGCTAAGCTTTCGTTCCTCGAAGTTTCTCCAAACATTACCGTTTGTCCTTTCCTATTATAGCGTTCATTTCATTTCATTAACATTTCACATTTATAATGTAGTTGAACTTGAATTCATGAAAAAGTGCATCATATTGGCCTTATTTATCTTAATTTTGGTCAAATTAGCTTCGAGAGGGTAAAAAATTGTAGGAGTCAATGTCAGAATAGGCAAACCGAGCGTTTTAAGCATAAGGACTATGCGCAGTCATGCTGAGCTATGAAGCCGAGGGGTTGTTTTTGTTGTAAGTTGACGTGTGGCGCAATAAGGCGCTGACCCTTGTGCAGGCTAAATTGGGTCGACGTGCGGGTCAAGGGACGATTACTGGGTCGCGGCATGGGTGCTGGGCTATTGTAGATGGATCTTAGGTAATTGGGCTTCGCCATGGACTGTCAGGTTTTGGGCTACAGGCGTTGCGGGTTGGATGGGTAGACGTGGGATCGTGGGTGCTAGGTGTCACGGTCCTACACTCTTGACCGTGCGGCGTCGTGATCTATACATGCTCACGACCAGCCTTAAGGGGAATTAAGCCCCATTATATTTTTCGCCCCGGCTTTATGGCTTCGTCGGACCTTAGGCGAGGTTTGCCTTCGCCAATCGAACATCGCTTGTGCGGAATTCAAGCTTGTTCAACCACACACGCCGCCTGTGCGTGTATGTTCAATCATCTGCGACACATCCGACTTGCCTCTACGCTAGGCCAACGCATTCGGCTCGACCTTGCCTCTACTCGGGCTAAGGTCTCTCAATACAACGTCGCATCTCATCTTGCCACCTCGATCCCCATCGACAGGGTCCATATGTCTTGACGCCATCCCGAGTCTCGGGATGTCGTCGCTCATCATAACTCGTTCGGTCATGCCATCGAGA
>NW_019268700.1:20745-24049 GCF_002738365.1 Cucurbita moschata
CTTCTTAAAAACTAAAAATTGAATCTGGATTTTGACGACACACGACGTTATTCAAGCATATATAAAGCTTACCTGTCGTGTATGTTGGATCGTCGATGGTGGGTTTGAGTTTAACCCAGATCCGGATTCGGGTCTAGATTCGACAGATTCGTCTTATTCGCCCGACTCAACGCGATTTTCTAGTTTTCATTCCTCCTCTACTCTTTGTTGGACTCTCTACAGCCAAAAACGACACATCTATGAACTTCTTAAAAACTAAAAATTGAATCTGGATTTTGACGACACACGACGTTATTCAAGCACAACTAACTAAAGTTTACCTCTCGTGTATGTTGGATCGTCGATGGTCTTTTTTGTGTCGTGAACCAAACGTTTCAACGTCGAGTTTGGTCATTATAGNCGTTATTCAAGCACAACTAACTAAAGTTTACCTCTCGTGTATGTTGGATCGTCGATGGTCTTTTTTGAGTTTAACCCAGATCCGGATTCGGGTCTAGATTCGACAGATTCGTCTTATTCGCCCGACTCAACGCGATTTTCTAGTTTTCATTCCTCCTCTACTCTTTGTTGGACTCTCTACTGCCAAAAACGACACATCTATGAACTTCTTAAAAACTAAAAATTGAATCTGGATTTTGACGACACACGACGTTATTCAAGCACAACTAACTAAAGTTTACCTCTCGTGTATGTTGGATCGTCGATGGTCTTTTTTGTGTCGTGAACCAAACGTTTCAACGTCGAGTTTGGTCATTATAGGTGTGAGTTTTGTAATAGTAGAAAGCTATAAAGGAAGGTTTGAACCTCCAACCTTGTGGTTAAGGTCACACGCTCTAACCAACTAAGCTATTCCAACCAATTATTTAAAATTGTCCGAGCCCAGTACTAGTAGATGTTGTCTGCTTTGGCTCATTACTTATCGTCATAAGCCTCACGATTTTAAAACGCATCTACTATGGAGAGGTTTCCCAGCGTCCTTGATGGCAGTCTACTAAGAGAGGTTTCCACACGCTTATATGAAACGTTTCAACTTCTCTCCAACCGATTTGGAATCTCACAATCCACCCCTTTGGGGACCCAACGTCTTCGCTGGCACACCGCCTGTGACTAGCTCTAATACCAAATTTCAAACCCACCATTAGCAAATATTGTCCACTTTGACGCATTACGTATCACCATCAGCCTCAAGGTATTAAAATGCGTTTACTAGGAAGATTTTTTCACACCCTTAAAAGAAATGCTTCCTCACCCTCTCCAACCGCTAGCATATATCTTCCTTTTTGGCCTGTTTTGGATCGTCGTCAGCCTCACACTTTTAAAACACGTCTATTAGTGAGAGGTTTCTACACTCTTACAAGGAATGATTCATTCCCCTCTCCAACCAATGTGGGATTTATTAATAAGTTGTCAGGATGGCCAAGTGGTCTAAGGTGCCAAACTCAAGTTTTAGTCCTCGTGAGAGGGCGTGGGTTCAAATCCCTCTTTTGACAAATAGATTGGCTATTATAATTGGGTTGTGTTGGGTCGAACTAATGGATCTTTGTCTCTTTCTCATCGTTTTCCTCCTTTAACTCTTTGTTGGACTCAGTGTTTCTTTCTTGCATTTTCTTATGTGTGTAGTGTGATCCTAACAAGGTGAAGGATCCGAGGTCTTCACGAACCAACCACTGTTTGGGGTAAAACATAATACCATGACCATAAAGCAGTGGAAGCACAAGGCATCTTCTTTGCAAAATTTACCACGATGACAAGATTTCAGTTTATGGAAGATGGAGATTGAAGCAGGCTATCAGGAATGTGGTGTTCAACATCTTATAACACAATTCAAGGGTTATGATTCAATAGAATATGTAAGACAATAATATTATCAAGACACTCATAAAGAACAAATGATCACCAACGCTAGAAGGAGGGTTTGAACCTCCAACCTTGTGGTTAACAGCCACACGCTCTAACCAACTGAGCTATTCCAGCCAATAATTTTAAATTCTCCGAGTCCAACACTAGTAGATGTTGTTTGCTTTGGCACGTTACGTATCGTCGTCAGCCTCACGGTTCTAAAACGCATCTACTATGGAGAGGTTTCCCAGGTCCTTGTTGGCAGTCTACTAGGGAGAGGTTTCCACACACTTGTAAGAAATGTTTCATCTTCTCTTGAACCGATCTGGAATCTCACAATCCACCCCCTTGGGGGCCCAGCGTCTTCGCTGGCATATCGCCAGGTGACTATCTCTGATATCATATCTCAAGCCCACCATTAGCAGATATTGTCCACTTTGGTGCATTACGTATCACCACCAGCCTCACGGTTTTAAAATGCGTCTACTAGGAAGATTTTCCCACACCCTTAAAAGAAATGCTTCCTCACCCTCTCCAATCGCTAGCAGATATCTTCCATTTTGGCCAGTTATGGATCGTCGTCAGACTCATAGTTTTAAAACACGTTTATTAGTGAGAGGTTTCCACGCCCTTATAAGGAATGTTTCATTCCCCTCTCCAATCAATGTGGGATCTATTAGTAAGTAGTTAGGATGGTTGAGTGGTCTAAGGCACCTGACTTAAGTTTTGGTCCACGTGAGAGGGTGTGGGTTCAAATCCCACTTTTGATACAATACAAATTATTGTGTATTAGTCTAATGGCTAGGGAAGAAAATGAATGACTTTCACCGTTAACCATGGTTGGGTTGGGTTGGGTTATATCATTAAATAAATGTGCACTTCTTAGATCTTCTTTTTACCTTTAATTTATTTACAATAAATGGTGATGTTTAGAGATATAAATAATAAGCCAAAGAGAGTGAAGAAAAAAGCTAAACTATGATCATCTTTTTAGATTAATGATCGTAAAATTTACTTTATTCAATAACAATCTTTACTGAATAAACATCAATAATAACTTTATTGAAAATAGAATATGTTTTTGTTTACAAACTATGAGTTTTATGACATAAAACCAAACATTTCTATTGTTCTTTCTCATCGTTTTCCTCCTATAACTCTTTATTGGACTCTCTGCTTCTCTTTCACGAAGTCTCGTGGCTTGTAGATGCCTAAAACGACACATCTATGAGCTTCTTAAAACCTAAAAATTGAATCTGGATTCTGATGACACACAACGTTATTCAAGCGTATAAAGCTTACCTCTCGTGTATGTGGGATCATCCACACCCTCTATCCAACTGAGCTATTCCAGCCAATTATTTAAAGTATTCTGAGCCCACCACTAGTAGATGTTGTCTGCTTTGGCTCCTTACGTATAGCCGTCAGCCTCATGGTTTTAAAACGCATCACTATGGAGAGGTTT
>NW_019268700.1:32014-32479 GCF_002738365.1 Cucurbita moschata
CTCTAACCAACTGAGCTATTCCAGCCAATTATTTAAAGTATTCTGAGCCCACCACTAGTAGATGTTGTCTGCTTTGGCTCCTTACGTATAGCCGTCAGCCTCATGGTTTTAAAACGCATCACTATGGAGAGGTTTTCCATCGTCCTCGCTGGCAGTCTACTAGGGAGACGTTTCCACACCCTTATAAGAAATGTTTCATCTTCTCTCTAATCGATTTGGAATCTCACAATCCACCACCTTGGGGCCCAAAGTCTTCACTAGCACACCGCCTGGTGACTAGCTCTGATACCATATCTCAAGCCCACCGTTAGCAGATATTGTCCACTTTTGTGCATTACATATCACCACCAGCCTCACGGTTTTAAAATGCGTCTACTAAGAAGATTTTTTCACACCTTTAAAAGAAATGCTTCCTCACCCTCTCCAATCGCTAGTAGATATATTCCATTTTGGTCTGTTATGGAT
>NW_019268700.1:33928-43050 GCF_002738365.1 Cucurbita moschata
CTTCATGAGATTGAGAAGGTTTGCACCGTCATTAGCTGACACTGAAGAGAAACAGACAGAAAACCTATGAAGACTCGCCGCATGTTAGAGGCCTTTAACCCAAAAACCTATGAAGAGGCCCGAAGGACGGCCAAGGCCCTAGAGGAACCCCCCAGAGGAAAAGAAAACGGAGCCAACGGTTGTCACAGGGAGGAAACGCCCTATCGAGGTCGAAACCACAGAATTCCAACCACCGCTCCAGAGACCTCGATATCAGAGTAGGCCACCTGCTCCACCCCTAATAGCTCGATACCTAGCAATGGAGAAGCCTCTGTGCCGTAACTGTGGAAAACAACATGTTGGGAGATGTTTGGCGGGGCTCAGGTATGTGTTATATCAGTGGTCATGCAAGTCATGTGGCCAGAACTTGCCTTACAAGGAGCTCGGAAAATCCAAGGGAACCCCTTAGAGGACCGGTCATCTGAGAGCCCACCATACAAACCTGCCCACAGACCAGGGCATATGCAACGACCAGTAAAGAGGCAGAAACACCTGGCACCGTGGTGACAGGTATGCTTTCTATACTAGGACACTTTGCGTTGATATTTTTTTATTCTAGTTCTACCCATTCCTTTGTTGCTTTACCATTTGTTAAACAAGCAGGGTTCGTATAGAACCCTTAATGCATGTATTGTCGGTCGGTACCCAGCAGGGGTAGACTTAGTTACGAAAATAGAGTAAAGGACGGACAAGTGGTAATAGCTGGACAAACCATCCACGTAGACTTAAAGGTAGTAGATATGATGGACTTTGACGTCATACTAGGGATGGACTGGCTAGCCGAAAACTTTGCTAGCATAGACTGCCATAAGAAAGAGGTGATATTCACACCTCCCAACGGACTTACCTTTAAGTTTAAAGGAACCTCAACAGGTACCACCCCAAAAATAATATCGATGATGAAAGCGAGACGCCTGGTACAACAAGGGGGGTGGGCATTTCTAACCTGTGCAGTAAACACAAAAGGAAAGGAAAAACTCATAGATACAGTGTCCATAGTAAACAAAATTATGGATGTCTTCCTAGAGAACCTCTTAGGGATCCCTCCATCGCGGGAGGTAGACTTTGGAATATAACTGGAACCAGGAACGGGACCCATCTCTAAGGCCCCGTACCGCATGACACCAGTAGAATTAAAAGAACTTAAATCACAACTGCAAGACCTATTAGATAAAGGCTTCATTCGACCTAGCGTGTCCCCTTGGGGTGCGCCAGTGTTGTTTGTCAAAAAGAAAGACGGCTCAATGCGTTTATGCATTGATTTATAAGGAATTGAACAAGAGGACGTAAAGAACGAATACCCGTTACCCCGTATCGAAGACCTATTTGACCAACTGCGAGGGGCAACAGTGTTTTCTAAAATAGATCTTCGATCAGGATATCATCAGATTAAGATTAAAAATGAAGACATACCAAAAATAGCCTTTCGAACCAGATATGACCACTGCGAGTTTGTGGTGATGTCTTTAGGTCTCACCAATGCCCCAGCGGTATTTATGGAATTAACGAACCGAGTATTTAAAGAGTGCTTAGACTCGTTTGTGATCGTGTTCATAGAAGACATCCTGATATACTCGAAAACGGACCTAGAACACCAAGAGCACCTTCGCAAAGCCTTAACTATTTTAAGGGAGAACAAGTTGTATGCCAAATTCTCCAAGTGCGAATTTTGGCTACGACAAGTTTCGTTTCTAGGGCACGTAGTGTCTAAAGACGAAATTTTTGTGGACCCCAATAAGATAGAAGCTGTCACGAAGTGGAAACGCCCAACAACGATCACCGAGATACGAAGTTTCTTGGAATTGGCGGGTTACTATCGAAGGTTTGTCAAGGACTTCGCTAGAATAGCCACGCCTCTCACCCAATTGACAAAAAAAGGTGTACCTTTCGTTTGGGATGATACATGTGAGGCCAGCTTTCAAGAGCTAAAACAAAGACTAGTATCCGCCCCAGTGCTCACAGTTCCAGAGAGTTCTATGGGATACGTGATTTACAGTGATGCATCCAAAAAGGGGTTAGGTTGTGTGCTGATGCAACATGGCAAGGTTGTTGTGTATGCGTCACGCCAACTAAAGGATTATGAGAAAAACTATCCTACACATGATTTGGAGCTGGCAGCGGTGGTGTTCGCGTTAAAAATTTGGTGACACTACCTCTATGGCGAAAAGACTCCAAAAGGCAATAGGTACCCGCCTCGACTTTAGCACCACCTTCCACCCACAAACGGATGGCCAAACGGAACGATTAAACCAAATCCTGGAAGACATGCTTCGGGCATGCGTTATGGATTTAATAGGGAGTTGGGACACTAAACTACACTTAATGGAATTCTCTTACAACAACAGCTTCCAAGCAACCATCGGAATGGCACCCTTTGAAGTGTTGTATGGAAAACAATGTAGATCCCCATTGTGCTGGGATGAAGTAGGAGAACGAGAACTTGTAGAACCCGAATTGGTCCGCATCACCAATGAGGCGAGACAGAAAATTAGAGTAAGAATGCGTAACGCACAAAGTAGGCAAAAGAGCTACGCCGACGTTAGGCATAGGAATTTAGAGTTCGAAGAGGGGGACCCAGTGTTCCTAAAAGTAGCTCCTATGAAAGGCATTCTAAGATTCAGACGAAAGGGGGAAGCTAAGCCCCCGATTTATTGGACCATTCGAAATTTTAGAAAGAGTAGGTTCGGTAGCTTACAAACTAGCTTTACTACCTTCGCTTTCAAGCGTACACGATGTATTTCATGTGTCCATTTTAAGAAAATATATTACAAACCCTACGCACGTAATAGACTACAAACCTCTCGAAATCTAGGAAAATTTAAGTTATCAGGAGAAACCGATTAAAATCCTAGCCCGAGAAGTGAAAGTCTTACGTAATAGAAATATAGGTTTCGTTAAGGTATTGTGGCGTAACCACCAAATCGAGGAAGCTACGTGGGAACGAGGAGAGGAAATAAAGGAAAAATATCCCGAGTTGATCCACGAGTTCGAGACTTTCGAGGACGAAAGTTCTTCTTAGGAGTAGGTAATGTAATAGCCAACAAAAAAAATAATAGTAATAACAATAATAATAATAATAATAATAAATAAATAAATAAAAAGGATTACTTACAAATAAAAATAAAATTTAACCATCTCTCTCCCCTAACCTCTAGTCACAACCCCATCCTCTTTCCTCAACCCGGTTGGATGATGGAAGTCCCACATCGGCTAATTTAGAGAATGATCATGGGTTTATAAGTGAGGAATACTAACTCCATTGATATGAGGCCTTTTGGGGAAGCCCAAAGCAAAGCCATGAGAGCTTAAGCTCAAAGTGGACAATATCATACCACTGTGGAGAGCCGTGTTCGTCTAACAAACCCCACCCAGGGACGATGATGGAAGTCTCCATTGGTATGAGGCCTACCCCACCATATCAGTTCAATTCAAAAAAATGGGGATAGACCCCACCCAGTTCAATTCAAAAATAAATAGAAAAAAATGTCATAGGTTTATAAGTGAGGAATACTAACTCCATTGGTATGTGGCCTTTTGGGGACGATGATGGAAGTCTCCATTGGTATGAGGCCTTTTGGGGAAGCCCAAAGTAGTGGACATGGGTTTATAAGTGAGGAATACTAACTCCATTGGTACGAGAGGCCTTTTGCTCCATTGGTATGAGACCTTTTGGGGAAGCAAAGCAATGGGGATATAGGACCATTGTGGAGACGCCTTTTGCTTCATTGGTATGAGACCTTTTGGGGAAGCAAAGTTTGGGGAAGCCCAAAGTAGTGGACATGGGTTTATAAGTGAGGAATACTAACTCCATTGGTACGAGAGGCCTTTTGCTCCATTGGTATGAGACCTTTTGGGGAAGCAAAGCAATGGGGATATAGGACCATTGTGGAGACGCCTTTTGCTTCATTGGTATGAGACCTTTTGGGGAAGCAAAGCAATGGGGATATAGGACCATTGTGGAGACCCCACCATATCAGTTCAATCCAAAAATAAATAGAAAAAAATGTCAGATCTGGTAAAAAGTAAAAAAGGGGAATATAAGAGAGATTTTGGTCTGTTATTACGGTAAGATTTCATTTTTTATTTTACTAGTAATAATCAGATACCATAGTAAAATTCTATCTCAGATTTCCTTTTTTTGTTTATAGTTATGGTTATAAGAAATTAATTTAGAATCAAATCTTCTTTCATATTTTACTAGTAATAGTCAGATACCATATTCACAATATCATATCATTATGGAGAGTCGTGTTCGTCTAACAAACCCCACCATATCAGTTCAATCCAAAAATAAATAGAAAAAAATGTCAGATGTGGTAAAAAGTAAAATGGTGTTTCAAAGATATGATGGGGATATAGGAGAGATTTTGGTCTGTTATTATGGTAAAATTCTATCTCAAATTTCCTTTTTTGTTTATAGTTATGGCTATAAGAAATCAATTTAGAATCAAATCTTCTTTCGTATTTTACTAGTAATAATGAGATACCATATTCAATTCATTAGATTTTTTTTTTGTTAGCATTGGAAATTATAGGAAATAAGGTTAGAATCAATAAAATTTTAGTGAGATACCATAGTAAAATTCTATATCAGATTTCCTTTTTTGTTTATAGTTATGGTTATAAGAAATTAATTTAGAATCAAATCTTCTTTCATATTTTACTAGTAATAATCAGATACCATATTCACAATATCATACCATTATGAAGAGTCATGTTCGTCTAACAAACCCCACCATATCAGTTCAATCCAAAAATAAATAGAAAAAATTGTCAGATGTGGTAAAAAGTAAAATGGTGTTTCAAAGGATATGATGGAGATATAGGAGAGATTTTGGTCTGTTATTAGGGAAAAATTCTATCTCAAATTTCCTTTTTTGTTTATAGTTATGGCTATAAGAAATCAATTTAGAATCAAATCTTCTTTCATATTTTACTAGTAATAATGAGATACCATATTCAATTCATTAGATTTTGTTTTTTTGTTAGCATTGGAAATTATAGGAAATAAGGTTAGAATCAATAAAATTTTAGTGAGATACCATATTCAATTCATTAGATTTTTTTTTGTTAGCATTGGAAATTATAGGAAATAAGGTTAGAATCAATAAAATTTTAGTGGGCAGTAAGATAGTAGACAAACAATCAATTAAAATTGGCCAACAATATTTGTTTACTGAATGAAAATAAATATAAAATTAGAGAATTAGAGGAATATCTCAATTATAGAATTGAAAATGTTTACAAAACTGAAAATCATTTACCAAAAAAAAAGAATCGAGGGAGAAGGGAAGATTTGTTTAACAGAATTTAAAAATAAAACAGTAAAGATCAGAGGGCATGAAACTCGTTAAATTTTGTCTAACATTAAATATCAGAATTTTAACCCTGTAAATTAGAGAAATAATTTTATAGAGTTCAAACTTGAAACTGATGTCATGAGCTCACATAGGTTGACTTGGATTTCAAAGGACGGAATCGAACTTTCATTGAGGATATATACGTGACAACGACTTAAGCTAACCAGGTAAGTGGCTTACCCGTCGTAGGTTACGCGTTATTTGCTGTATGTTGGCACGTGCCCGTGGATTTGCACGTGTCATTAAATTGTATGCTAGTTTAATGTGCTTAAGTATGAAATCATGTGAATGTGAATGTATGCTATGTATGCTGCTTAGTTTGATGTGATATGTTATGCATGTGACGATATGTGGTCCTTGAATGATTATGGCATGTTTGTATGGAATATGTGAATGTGAACAGCATGAATTGTATGACATAAAACACAGTAAACTGTCTGGAATCATAACCCTGATAGAAATGTGTATGAAATGTGAATTGAAAATGAGAATGACATGAAGCATGGAACGTGACAGGGGAGTTATGGTCATTAAAGATAAATGTAGAAATAGGGAGACCTCATGCATTATGTGTGTTCATGCATCTGGGGGGATACCCTCATCCCATCACGAGGGTACGGATGCGTACATCCAATGGCAGGACAACGATCGTTATGCATTGCATAGCGCTACCGTGACGGATCTAGTATACCCACCGGATAAGGACAATGGCCCAGCGGTGTGCGAACTAGCTGGTGAGCCCATACTCGCACGTATGGGCTGTGTGTAGAGTATATGGTACACGTCCACGATTACTCGTTAGGATTGCACCGTAGGGAAAACGAAACGAATTGAAACGATAGGTCCCACCATTTCATTGCATGGGATTGTCGCATAATCCCGATAGGGGGTCACTTACTAAGTATTCTAGAAATACTCAAGTCTCGTGCTACTTTACTTTTGCAAATAAGGGCAAGGCACCCATATGACAACGACGGTGGAATCGAACACCTCGGATCGTGGCACATGCACAGGGTAGTCTAGTAGTTGCACTCCCCTCACTAAAGATATATTTCTGTCCATTTGATATAACCATGATTAGTAAGTCGATCCTTCACAGGTTGTTCGTAACTAGAGCTGGATCAATTTACCGTTTTACCCCTGAAGTTACTTCTTGTTCCTTATGTCTCACTGATCCTCTAATGAACAATTGGTTTGTGGTCCAACCAGTAAACCGAATCCCTCTCAGGCCAATGAGAGGGTGGGGCCCCTTGTTCAAGACCTGGAGTCAGTGCTTAAGGGAACTACCTCTCTTCTATCCCTAAAAGTGGGTAGGAGTGAATTTCATCTTGCACCCCACGTCCCCAGCCATTCACCCAGTCTTACCCCTGAAATGGGAGGCCTATTGAGTCGGCGAACTAGAGCCACTCTCACCCGTGCAAATCTAAGGATAATTCCGAATAAACAGAAGTTCATGGTTAGCTGAGGATTTAAACCGAATTACCTAGGTTATCGAATGAAAAGAAAATCAGTCTCAACAGTAAACGACATTATAAAGTGAGAGTGGTTTTCTTCATGGTCCGTTCTTATGCAATACTCATTGCATAGGACGCCTCCACTCACATGTCTTCACATGTACAATTTAGTGTCACATTGTTTATATCATATACAAAAGTGGGCCGCATCCATAGTGTTCCCAGAATAAGGTACTCAGCCTTATCCTTATACTATAGATCATTTTGATTATATACTTGAACTTGATCCACTCTTATGTCTCTACATATAGTTCAAGTAATAATAGCCCGATTGTTCTTGGTTTTAGATTATAAAGTTCACTTTATTCAATAACAATCTTTACTGAATAAACAACAATAACATATAAATAAACAACAATAACAAAACCCAACAGAAACGACAAGAACATGGCGCTTATTATTTGATTAATATAAATAAACAACAATAACAAAACCCAACAGAAACGACAAGAACATGGCGCTTATTATTTGATTAAATTGAGCAAGAATGGATTTAGATTATAAAGTTCACTTTATTCAATAACAATCTTTACTGAATAAACAACAATAACAGAATGGATTTAGATTATAAAGTTCACTTTATTCAATAACAATCTTTACTGAATAAACAACAATAACAAAATGACAAGAATCTTTACTGAATAAACAACAATAACATATAAATAAACAACAATAACAAAACGACAAGAACATGTCGCTAGAAGGAGGGTTTGAACCTCCGACCTTGTGGTTAACAGCCACACGCTCTAACTAACTGAGCTATTCCAGCCAATTATATAAAATTTTCTAAGCCCACCACTAGTAGATGTTGTTTGCTTTGGCTCGTTACGTATATCCGTCAGCTTCACGGTTTTAAAATGCATCTACTATGGAGAGGTTTTCCAGCATCCTCGCTGGCAGTTTACTAGGGAGAGGTTTCCACACCCTTATAAGAAATGTTTTATCTTCTCTCCAACCGATCTGGAATCTCACAATCCACCCCATTGGGGGCCCAACGTCTTCACTGGCATACTGCCTGGTGGCTAGCTCTGATACCATATCTCAAGTCCACCGTTAGCAGATATTGTCCACTTTGGTGCATTACGTATCACCACTAGCCTCATGGTTTTAAAATGCGTCTACTAGGAAGATTTTTCCACACCCTTAAAAGAATTGCTTCCTTACCCTCTCCAATCGCTAGTAGATATATTCCATTTTAGCCTGTTATGGATCGTCGTCAGCCTCACAGTTTTAAAACGCGTCAATTAGTGAGAGGTTTCCACACCATTATAAGGAATGGTTCATTCACCTCTCCAACCAATGTGAGATTTGTTAAAAAGTAGTCATGATGGCCGAGTGGTCTAAGGTGCTAGACTTTTATCATAAAATGATATGAACTTTTTTATTTAGATCTTTTACCTTTTCGAATTTAAAGCTATATATGGTAGATAGTTATATATATTAGATGGTTATATGTGGTAAAACTATATATAGTAAACTGAACTATATATATGTATATATATATATATATATATATATATTTCCCCCTTGGGACAGCTTTGAAAATGTACTTTTTCTGTGTTCTCTCCTATTGGAAATACCTGAATTTATAATGCAAATCTTTAGCGAGAGTTCTCCTTGCATTTTCTTATCGAGTGTGTGCGTTGTTGGCATTTTCTTATCAAGTGTGTGCGTTGTTGTGCGATTCTACCAATTGGTAATTTATAATACAAATTCTTTAGTGAGAGTTCTGCTTACATTTTCTTATCGAGTGTGTGCATTGTTGTGCGATTCTACCCACTGGTATCAGAGCTAGGTGAAATTCACCACGATCTGTGAAGATGGAAAGTTCAAAGATTGGAATTGAGAAGTTCAATAGATCCGATTTCAGTTTATGGAAGATGGAGATTGAAGAATATCTTTACTCGAAAGATCTTCACGAACCCCTATTGGGAGTAAAGCATAAGTTCAAATATTGGAATTGATAAGTTCGATGGATCCGATTTCAGTTTATGACGAACCCCTGTTGGGGGTAAAGTCGGATACCATGACCATGAAGGTATTGGGCTCAAATGCGATTTCAACTAGTCGTAGCTACCTAAAAAGCTATCTTATCTTCATAAGAAACACTTGGTTACCAATTGCCATCGCTAGCTAAAAAGAGGGTTTGAACCTCCGACCTTGTGGTTAACAGCCATACGCTCTAACCAACTGAGCTATTCCAACCAAA
>NW_019268700.1:53868-57214 GCF_002738365.1 Cucurbita moschata
TTACTTGGTTGGCCTTAGCCGGCTTTCTCATATGCTCTACATCATATTAATAAAGTAATAAAGGACACGTACCAGTGCAACTAGGCACGTGTCGTCATACATCAAACAATTGCCTAGCCTATCTTATAGTAAAATATCTTTATTTAGCATCAAATGATATGAACTTTTGATATTTTTTACCTTTCAAACTTAATTACAATAAATGGTGATGTGAACTATGAGCATCATTTTAGCATGCATCGTAATCAATACATCATCATACATCATATGTCCTACATTATATTAATAAAGCATGCAGGACACATGCCCTTATTTATCTTACTTATGAACATTTCACATTAGTTTAACTTTAAGTCATGAAATAATGCTATCATATTGATCTTATTTATCTTAATTATGGTCAAATCAGCTTCGGGAGGGTAAAAAATGTTGGGGTCGGTGTCAGAATTGCCAAACTGAGCGTTTTAAGCATAAGCACTAGGCGTACCCAAGCTGAGTTATGAAGCCGAGGGGTTCTTTTTGTTGCAAGTTGATGTGTGACGCAATAAGGCGCTGACGCGTGTGCAATCTGGGTGTTGGGATGTTGCATGTAGGTCTTAAGTAATTGGTCTTCGCCATGGACTGTCAGGTTTTGGGTTGCAGGCGTTGCGGGTTGGATGGGCAAACGTGGGATCGCATGTGCTGGGCTGCTAAGCTTGGCTCCAGACGTTGGGTTGGCTTGGCTTTTATAATTGGGTTGTGAGCGTGTGTTGGACCGAACCAATGGATTGGCAGTGGGTTGTGGGTTTGAGTTTAACCCAGATCCGGATTCGGATCTAGATCCGATGGATTCGCCTTCTTCGCCCAACTCAACGCCATTTTCTGGTTTTCATCTCTCTCCTCTCTGCATCTATTTCTTAATGGTGTTAATATAACACATCCGGAAGCAATTTGGATATTAGGTGCAACCAAGTTGAGCTATGAAGCCAAGGGGTTCTTTGTGTTGTAAGTTGATGTGTGGCGCAATAAGTCGCTGACGCGTGTGCAGGCTAAATTGGGTCAAGGCGCGTGTCAAGGTACGATTGCTGGGTCGCGACGTGGGTGCTGGGTATTGCAGGTGGGTCTTAGGTAATTGGGCTTCACCACGGACTGTCAGGTTTTGGGCTGCAAGCGTTGCGGGTTGGATGGGCAAACGTGGGTGCTGGGCCGCTGAGCTAGGTTGTAGACGTTGGGTTGGGTTGGCTATTATAATTGGGTTGTGAGCGAGTGTTAGACCGAACCAATGGATTGGTTGTGGGTTGTGGGTTAGAGTCTGACCCAGATCCTACAGAATCGTTTTCTTTGCCCGACTCAGCGCGATTTTCTAGTTTTCATCTCTCTCCTCTCTACGGCTATTTCTTGATGGTGTTAATATAATATAACACATGCGGAAGCAATTTGGATCTTACGTACTCTAAATATGTCAATTATAATAAATTAGCTAGCATGTTCATAAGCATTAAAACTCAAGGAGTTTGAGTACTAAACTTTTGTAGTTCAAATTCTTTTTTCCTCACGAACTGGTTTCGAACCACCACTAGTGTCTTCCCTACTATTCTCCGGTGTTAGAACCGGATTGTAGAATCTATTGAGTGACTAAACTTGGAAGGAATTTAGTATATGTGAAGGGAGAGTTATATTTGAATGCTCATGCAAATTTGAGATTACCAACTTTTGATACTCAAAATTCCACTCAAATTTGTTGGATTATGTGACAAACATGCAAGTTTGTTTAAACCATATATTGACATTCAATATTCCACTCATTCAAACATGGATTTTTCCATTATATGAAGTCAACCTTTTGAATTTCTCCATTTTAATTCAACAATTAATTTAAATAATTAATTTCAAATTAAAGTAATATTAAAGGATTAATTAAACAATTTAATAAATATTTAAAATTAATTCAAATGTCAATCCGAGTCAATCCCAGCACATATTGATTATGAATCCCTATTCATAATTAAAATATTTAAATCTTATTTAAATTTCTCCCATTCTCTGTTTTTCTTTAATTCCTAATTAAAACAAAAAAATGCGGTTAAATATAGTGTATATATTTAGAGCATATTCCCTAATTTGAATTCGAACACTTCGAACTCACTCGTCATACTATTATATGGTTTAGTCTGATATGAGCTAGCAGAGGGACCTAATGGACCTATAGATCTTGGGCTCCAATGATCCGAGATTAATCGGCTAAACTCATTAACCTTGTTAACCAACATTCGTTAACTACTAGGACACTCCACTATAGCCTAGTAGTTGCACTCCCCTCACTATAGATATATTTCTATCCATTTGATATAACCATGATTAGTAAGTCGATCCTTCACGGGTTGTTGGTAACTAGAGATGGGTCAATTTACCGTTTTACCCCTGAAGTTACTTCTTGTTCCTTATGTTCCACTAATCCTCTGATGAACAATTGGTTTGTGGTTCAACCAGTAAACCGAATCCTTCTTAGACCAATGAGAAAGTGAGGACCATTGTTCAAGACGTGGAGTCAGTACTTAAGGGAACAACCTCTCTACTATCCCTAAAAGCGGGTTGGAGTGAATTCCATCTTGCACCCTATCTCCCCAGCTATTCACCTAGTCTTACCCTTGAAATCAGAGGCTTATTGAGTCGGCGAACTCAACCCACTCTCACCCATGCAAATCTAAGGATAATTCCGAATAAATAGGAGTTCATAGTTAACTCAGGATTAAGATCGAGTTACCTAGGTCATCGAATGAAAAAATAAGTCTCAATAATAAACGACATTATAAAGTGAGAGTGATTTTCTTTATGGTCTGATCTTATAGGACGCCCCAACTCACATGTCTTCACATGTACAATTTAGTAATCACATTGTTTATATCATATACAAAAGTGTGCCACATCCATAGTATCCCCAGGCTAAGGTACTCAGCTTTATCCATGTACTATAGTAATAACTTTATTGAATAAACATCAATAATAACTTTATTGAAAATAGAATATGTTTTTGTTTACAAACTATGAGTTTTATGACATAAAACCAAACATTTCTATTGTTCTTTCTCATCGTTTTCCTCCTATAACTCTTTATTGGACTCTCTGCTTCTCTTTCACGAAGTCTCGTGGCTTGTAGATGCCTAAAACAACACATCTATGAGCTTCTTAAAATCTAAAAATTGAATCTGGATTCTGACGACACACGACGTTATTCAAGCACATAAAGCTTACCTCTCGTGTATGTGGGATCATCGGTGGTCTTTTACGTGTTGTGAACCAAGCGTTTCAATGTCGAGTCTGGTCATTGTAGGTGTGAGTTCGTGGTTTTGGATTGTTAGGTTATGGA